>NW_026652277.1:45230273-45296917 GCF_009828535.3 Hylobates moloch | reverse complement strand
AAAGTTCCCCATTTACACAGGCCATGAGCCCCGAAACACCCATCAGCAATCCTGGGATGGGTGTTTCGGGGCTCATGGCCTGTGTAAATGGGGAACTTTAATGTTAGATGTTCATTCCATCTTTGGAAACATTATTATATAGATCATATAAGATTTAGATTAGGAACTAACCAAACATTTTCTCTTCAACCATACATTTACTCTGCTACTCCTTTAAGCTTTGCATACGTTTGAAGATTGGCTGTACCTATATCACCCTTAGATCTGAGCAAGTGAGGGCCTTACCCCAGTCCTGTGCCTCATAGAGCCTTATTCTTTGGAGTGCCCTCTTTGAAATTTTCCAAGTCCTCTTCTGAAGCCTGCTCTGTTTTTTCTCTCTGGGGTACTCTCCCTTTCTCTCCCTGTATATAAGGCGGACCAGATGTCCTGGGGAGCTCTGCAACTTCTAACTATAGGATCATCCTGGGTCTTGTTTCCAGGCTTTAGTTTCAGGAGGGTGGCCTGGAGAGCACACTGCTACTTCTGGTTGGCAAAGTATTTCTTTTGCAGGATTACATGAAATTTGGCTGCCAGAATGATGCTGACATGCTGATTTTGGGTAATTCTCACTCACATTGGGCATAGATCTAATTTAGGGTTGTCAGCTATCTAAGGTCCACTGCCCAACCCACATGTGTTGACCCATGCATCCACTTGCACTTTGTTCTGAGTATGATGCCACTTCTGCTATACAACATCCAAAGGCTGCAGGGTGACATCAGATGTCCTTACCCCGCTTGCCAATGGCATGCAGGAAAATCACCCTGTCCCCTCTGCAGATTCTATGCCATGGGTCAGGCAGTCCTTTTGGTGGGGGGTGGCGGGGGTGGCTGCACTTATCTCTTCTGAGGGCTTTTAAGACTATTGCTTCTTCACACCAGTGGGCCCTTCTGACTGATGTGATGATGCTGTGTTCTCTTCTCCCTGGTCAATGTTAAGCTTTCCTAGAGGAGGGACAGACATTCCTTGTGCAAATGGAACTGTTCGTTTTATTCTGTCCACAATCCCCTCTCTGCTGCTGGTGGTGTATGGGAGGTAGGGTGCAGTCAAGAGTGGCAGAGATCAATTCTAGAAATGTAAAGATGATGGCCTAAAAAGTTCAAGACAAGACACAGTTGAAAGATGTGTTGTTCTATGTGATGCTCTAACATTCTAAATGTTAAATTTAACATGAGCAATAAACAACGAATCATTCATGTTTTCTCGTATGTATACCCTGGGTAAGACTTGAATTTGTGATTATCATCAAACATTGTACCAGTAACAATTGTACTGTATTGAACTGTGTTGTACCAGTAACAATCTTTGAGTGATTGTCTCTGAGTGATACCCAGTATTCATGGGTAGCACAATGGATGATGCAATGTCAAAAGGCATAATGTAGCCAAGATTAAATAAATGGTAGCAGGGTATTGGAAAGGGGTGAAGATTCATATTATTTTAATACAAACATATTACAAAGAGCCATGGCATTATGATTAATAACAGCATTGCTACCCTTTCTTGTGGTAAAAGATATGAAATTAGCTAGAAATGGCTCATTTGATAAAAAAGAAATGATTCCTGGACCAAAGAGATAGTACCAGGATGCCAAGAAGAATCTTTACATGTACTGATCGGACAATAAATAAACAAATCTTCCTATTATTCTAAATCTTTATCAAAAAATCACTATACTGCATGCACATGGACCTATAAATTTTATAAAGTATTTTTAATAAAAGTGTTTATATAGACAGAAGCCCTGCAAAAAAAATTTGCCTGGTGATCTGCACACCCTAGCAGTAGCCCTTGGAACTGGGATTTTGGTGGAAGAGAGGGCTCTTAGAGAGAATTATAGATGAAGATTGTCATAGGAAAACATTTGGAAGCTCAGGTAGAGCTTTTTTTTTTTGAAACGGAGTCTCACTCTGTTGCCCAGGCTGGAGTGCAGTGGTGTGATCTTGGCTCACTGCAACCTCCGCCTCCCAAGTTGAAGCGATTCTCCTGCCTCAGCCTCCTGAGTAACTGGGATTACAGGCATGCACCACTATGCCCAGCTAATTTTTGTATATTTAGTAGAGACAGGGTTTCGCCACATTGGCCAGGCTGGTCTCGAACCCCTGACCTCAGGTGATCTGCCCGCCTCGGCCTCCCAAAGTGCTAGGATTACAAGCATGAGTCACCACGCCTGGCTGCAGGTGGAACTTTTAAGGAGGAGGTCTACACTCAAAATATGCAAGAAAAATAGACAAAGAGAGATGAATATTTTGCTCACGCATTTCTCTGAGCTTCATTCATAAAAGATTAAAACCAAAATAGAATTAAAATAAGAAGTTTTCTGCTTTGAACTTAACACTGGAATTTAAGAGGTTTTTATTTTTGTCAATATGTATGTAATAAAATATTTTTTAGTTGCCTGTGTGTGGTGATAGTTCTTCCGCAAAATGTTCTTTCTCAGAGTGCTCTTCCCTGACTCTACTACTTTAAATGCTCTCTGTCATATTTGCAGTCCCTTTATTGTTTGTCCCACCTAATAGAATGTGAGCTCTGTTAAGACAAGGAGTTTGCCTTATTCATAGATGTTTCCCTGGGCCTAGAACTTTGAGGGCACTCAGTATTTGTTAAATTAATATTTAAATAGATGAACTAAGAAATAATTGGAAACATCCTAAGTGCCTATCAAAAGGTAATGGTTAGAGTACCATTTTAGTACTGTGTACTCATGAAAAAAATTGAATTCTCTATACTGAAACAAACAGCTGTTTGTGATAAGTTGGTAAGTTAAAAAAGCAAGTTACAGAACATAATGTATAGTGTGAAACTACTGATGTGACCCATGCAATAGGAATATAATGTATTTGTCATGCATATGCATCAGTAAACGACTGGAAGATTGTGCATTGACAGCGTGACCTCTGGGAAATGGGATTACTGGGGGTAAGCTTCTATTTTTTACTTTCCATGTTTCTCTTTTGAATTTTTGTAACCATACTTTAAAAATAATACATTTTACTCATAAATTTCTTGATTATAAGGCAAGAAATTAAAAGAATATTATGAACAAAAATTATTACCGGTGACTAAGAAAAAAATTCGAAACAATAGCACTATGCTTAATGTCACACATAGAAAGCGTTCAGTAAGTTTCAGTTGATAAACAAGCACTCCTGCTGTCAAAGAAACCAGAGTGAGAAAACCCCTGGATTCATTTAATATCTGCCAGATCTAGCTGTTACCATCCACATCCTCGGTTCCTGAAGGACACTCACAGAGACAGAGATTAGAAGTCAAACGTTTTATTTTATAACTACAAGAGGTTATTTTTTTAAAGCATAATGACATATTTATTTTTAGTGAATTGTTTTTGTTAGTGACTTTTAAAAAATCATTTGTTTTTAATAAAAACAAGAGGATAGTCCACGCAAAAGCATTCTATAATATATGTGAAAAACACACAGAGCAAGATTAGTCTTGATGTAGTGGGAGTCAGATTATTTTTTCTATTAAAAAAAAAAAAAAAAGGCCGGGCCCGGTGGCTCATGCCTGTAATTCCAGCACTTTGGGAGGCCGAGGTGGGTGGATCACGAGGTCAGGAGATCGAGACCATCTTGGCTAACACGGTGAAACCCCATCTCTACGAAAAATACAAAAAATTAGCTGGGCGTGGTGGCGGGCGCCTGTAGTCCCAGCTACTCGGGAGGCTGAGGCAGGAGAATGGCGTGAACCCAGGAGGCAGAGCTTGCAGTGAGCTGAGATCGCGCCACTGCACTCTAGCCTGGGCGACAGAGTGAGACTCCATCTCAAAAAAACAAAAACCAAACCAAAACAAAACAAAAAAACCTTTCTCTCTTCTTTTTCTTCTCTTGGATCCATTGTTTGTTATGTAATAGCCAGTACGGTTCTTTTTCCTGTGTTAGCTTTAATTATTTTTGAGCCTAAAATTTTCTAAACATCTCTGGGAACAAAGATATATGAAAACATAAATTACAAAGAAAGAGGTTATCATGGGGCTAGAACTTAAAATTCTCAGATTTAAAACAGAGTCAGTCACCTTTCGTAATGTATCTAATAAGATGATAAAAAGGGAGGAAATATAGAGGGTTCACTTTTGGTGGACTTAAGAGTTATACAGAAGACAGAATCAAGCAATGAAGTCCAGAATAGAGTTACACCGTTTTGGGCTGATGAAAAAGGAAGAGGCTAGGGAAATCTTTCAAATGCTGAATCTTAACATATGTCCAGGTTGAGATAAAGCTGCCTGCTGAAATTTGATCTCTTAGCTGTGCACTCATTTTGTGTTCTTGTTGATATTCTGTGGCATGGCTACAGATTGGAATGCTACTTGAACAGTCTTAAACCTTCCCTGTGTAAATAAGTTCTCTTTGTATTTACTTTTAGGGAGATAGCTTTTGTCCACCTTTAAATGGAAAAATAAAATATCTTAAAGAAAACCTTTTAAGTATGTTTATGTAAGCATAGAAGTTTTTAAGAGGCATGAAAGGAAAAACAGACCTATTAAAAACTACGTTAATATTCTTGAGAAACAGGAAGACAGGTAATTAATGTTGTTCATTTGACTGCTGCTAGTGCCAAACCAATGTTTTTAATATTAACAGGACTGAAAAAATGTGAAATAAAGCTTTGTAGCATTGATTCTAAACTATTCATATCATTATCATGCATACATCTCTGGCTGGAGCTTATTTATTCATTTCATTTTGATTTTGTGGCCAACCACTGCTTCGAATTGAATATTCTGCATACGATTTAAAATCGCTGAGGCGCGTTCAGGAAGAAACCTGTACAAAAAAGAAAAAAAAAATTGAAAAATTTTCCATTTAAAATCTTTGACAACAGAGTTCTTTTTTTGGTCAGTTAGAATACGCTGAGAGTTATCTGGTTTGCTTTTAACTTTCCTCCGTTCTTTTCTTCCCTTGCAACCACCTCTCTTTTACGTGTGCATCTTTCTTTCTTTTCTTTTCTTTTTTTTTTTTTTTTGATGTAACTTCACAGTGGACTTCATTAGGAAAAGTGTAAAAACATTCAAATTCATAAAATTTAAATGAGACAGTAAAATTATGCCTTGTGGCTATAGTAATTGCTATAGTAATCACAAGTAAGGTAAAGTCTAAATTATTGCCTAAACGCAGAGGTTGCGGTGAGCCGAGATCATGAAACTCCATCTCAAAATAAATAAATAAATAAATAAATAAATAAATAAATAATTGCCTAAACAAACACTATTTTGTCAGGCTTCTGCAGCAAGCCCAAGGCAGAAAACATTGCAGTTATTAGAAGTCAGCCCAATTATGAATCTGCATGTGAAGCTGGAAGGGAAAAAAAGTGTGTTCTGATTACAGCATCAAGACATTCTAGCCTGCAAAAAAGTAACTTTATTAACGTCTTGCAGCAGAGTACATTAATAATTGTAACCATGCATTAAAACTCTCATTTCATGTCAAAAATAGAGTAATCAGTTTTCCTCATGATTTATGTTTTACTGAATTTCATATGGTTCGTCCCTCTGAAAATGTTTTTGGGAACATTCCCTCTCCAGGGAGTGCATCCTAAGATACCCAGGTTGCTTAACACGGGTCATCTTTGGTCATTTTAAATCAGTCAATCTGTCTGAACCCAGGTGTGCACCTTTGTAATATTCATAGTTCAAATTGTATGCAAATATAAATAAAGCACTGATACATACCACTCTTCTCACTCTCTTATCTGATATGAGTAAAGATCTAAAACTGAAAGTCTGAGCTCACTGCTGAAACTGCTGATTAATCTTGATGCTAAAAGCTCACCAAGAGACACCACCAGAATCCATTCCATGCAAGTCTTCACCTCTCCTTTACTATTTACTGAATATCTATTATGCACTCTATAATAAGGTAAACTAAAGTACTTAAAAAATAGCTATCATCTTTGATATTGTTTAGCTGATAGGCTAAAATGGTCATCTTAAAACAATTATTGAAAAATATCAGCCATCTAGATTTAAGGGCTATAACTGGAAGGAGGATTCACATGGGCTGGGATAGTGGAGGAAAGCTTCAAGAGGACAACTGATGTCCAGGAATGCATAAGAGATGAGTAGGCAGATGAAAGGAAGAGAGTGGCTGGCCCAGTGGCTCACGCCTGTAATCCCAGCACTTTGAGAGACAGAGGTGGGCAGATCATGAGGTCAGGAATTCGAGACCAGCTTGACCAACATGGTGAAACCCTGTCTCTACTAAAAATACAAAAAAATTAGCCAGGCTTGGTGGCACATGCCTGTAATCCCAGCTACTCAGGAGGCTGAGGCAGGAGAATCGCTTGAACTCGGGAGGCAGAGGTTACAGTGAGCCAAGATCAAGCCACTGCACTCCAGCCTGGGCAACAGAGTGAGACCCAATCTAAAAGAAAAGGAAGACAATATGTGAATGTAAAGAGACAGAAATAACATTCTGCAAAGAAAGTCATATTGAAAATCACTTTGGTATTGTTGACTAATGCAAGATTTACTTCCTTGTTTTGGGGGTAGGTGGGTGAAAGATGGGGGAATGAGCAAAGGGGCAGGGAAGATCTGGCTGAAAGAAGGACAAGGATAAGAAGAGAGCTCATGTGGGCCTTTTAACTATCCTCACAAAGAAACCTTCAGGCTAGTAATTGCATCTGCTCATAAAATTGTGTCTCTCTGTAAAAGGAATTAAATGCAAAGAAGATTAACAATATATACCTGTTGCCTAGTTACAAACCACCGTGACAGCTTCAAAGGATATAAAAGACTTTGAGACTCTTGTTTATTTTACTGGGATACTATTCTCCAACTCAGGCAGAATAATTATTTCTATCACCTTGGTCATATGCATGTATATGCATGTACATATGCATGTAATTTTCAATATTAGTATGACTTGCTTTGGGCCCCAAGAGAGTAGGGGTTCCATGAAACTCACTTCCTACAGTGCTTAGTACCAAGACATTAATTTAGTCAACTATTATTTTTTTTCATTTTTTTTAAATTTATTTTTCCGAGACAGAGTCTCCTGTTGCCCAGGCTGGAGTGCAGTGGCACAATCTCGGTTTAGTGCAATCTCTGCCTTCCGGGTTCAAGCGATTCTCCTGCAAGTGCCTGGTATTACAGGTGCAGGCCACTATGCCTGCTAATTTTCATATTTTTAGTAGAGCTGAGGTTTCACCATGTTGGCCAGGCTGGTCTCGAATGCCTGACCTCAAGTGAGGCCTGCTGTGGCCTCCCAAAGTGCTGGGATTACAGGCGTGAGACACCACACCCAGCCTAGTCAACTCTCGAGATGATGTTGCTTGGGGGTCAGGGTTCTCCTTTTGTTATCTCAAGTCAGTCTATTTAAGCTAAAACAAAATACTGAAATTGATACACCAATGCAGTTTGTACCCTGTTTTCAAATTGTTCTATTTCAAGTTTGTTCATAGTTTATATGGATTTGTTTCAAAAAGGTCCAAGGCTTATGAAGTTCGTATAGTTATCTTCTCACTGATACAATTTCAATTTAGAAACTGCTCCTCAGAAGAAAGCTGAGAGAGTATTTCCTCTGGGAAATTGTCGCTGTTGCTATTTCATATAAATTCTGTTCTCTAAGACTTTAACATTTGAAGTCTATACCTTTTCAGTGACAGGGGCTTTGTTTGTATTACATTATTTTATTCTTATAACATCCTTATAAAGAAGATATTATCAGCATATTCATTTGGCCAGGTGCAGTGGCTCATGCCTGTAATCCCAGCACTTTGGGAGGCCAAGGCAGGAGGACTGCTTGAGGCCAGGCATTCAAAACCTTTGTTGCCTGGGCAACAAAGTGAGACTGTCTCTACTAAATAAATAAATAGGCTGGGCTTGGTGGCTCAAGCCTGTAATCCCAGCACTTTGGGAGGCCGAGGCAGGCGGATCTCCAGGTCAGGAGATCGAGACCATCCTGGCTAACACGGTGAAACCCCGTCTCTACTAAAAAAAAAAAAAAAAAAAAAAAGCCGGGCATGGTGGCAGGCACCTGTAGTCCCAGCAGCTAGGGAAGCTGAGGCAGGAGAATGGTGTGAACCCAGGAGGTGGAGCTTGCAGTGAGCCAAGATTGTGCCACTGCACTCCAGCCTGGGCAACAGAGCGAGACTCTGTCTCAAAAAAAAAAATAAATAAATGAATAAATAAGACATTCTAAAGACATTAAAAGGATAATAAGGGAATGTTATGTACAAATTTATGCCAAAGAAATTCTACAACTTAGATGAAATGGACAAATTCCTTGAAAGACACAAATTACCAAGAATTAATAAGTAAATTGAATAGCCATGTAGCTATTAAAGAAATTAAATTTGTAATTAAAAACTTTCCCATAAAGAAAATTAGAGGCCCAGGAATCTACCAAAAAAAAAAAAAAAAAAGCTTATCGAGTTTAGCAAACAAAAAGTTTAGCAATTTAGCAAGACTGCAAAATATGAGATCAAATTACAAAAATCCAATATATACTGACAACAAACAATGGGAAATATAAAATTTTTTTAAATGCCATTTGCATTAGCATCAAAAACCGTGAAATAGGGCTGGGCATGATGGCTCATGCCTGTAATCCCAGCACTTTGGGAGCCTGAGGCAGGTGGATCACATGAGGTCAGGAGTTCTAGACCAGCCTTGCCAACATGGTGAAACCCTGTCTCTACTACAAATACAAAAAATTAGTTGGGCGAGGGGGCAGGTGCCTGTAATCCCAGCTACTTGGGAGGCTGAGGCAGGAGAATCACTTGAAGCTAGGAGGCAGAAGTTGCAGTGAGCCAAGATCACGCCACTGCACTCCAGCCTGGGCAACAAGGGTGAAATTCTGTCTCAAAAAAAAAAAAGAAAGAACCCGTGAAATACTTTGGAATAAATCTGACAAAATGTGTGCAAGACTTAAACACCAAAATCTACAAAATACAATTTAAATATTTAAAGATTTTGAAGAAGATTGAAAAAATAGATATTATGTTCTTGGATTAGAAAACTCAATATTGTTGATATGTCAATTCTCCCCAATTGATCTGTAGATTCAGTGCAATCCCAACCAAACTTCCAGCAGACTTTAAAAAATGGAGTCTTTATTATTAACTACTTCACTATATTGCATTCTTTTTAAACTGTGTTTCCTTTAGTTAGAATAGTCTTCAGCAAAGTTTGGGCAGAGACAGTAGATTTGGTAGAGAAAATGAATCATTCTCTTTTTATAGACTGGGTAGGAAAATAACAGAGGAAACAACTGTTCTCCCCAGGGATGGAGAGTTTCCATGCCAATTTTCACAACTGAAAGATGCTCCATAATAATAGCTCTATTGGACCAGGCATGGTGGCTCATGCTTGTAATCCTGGCACTTTAGGAGGCCAAGACAGGAGGATAACTTGAGGTCAGGAGTTCGAGTCCAGCCTGGTCAACATGGGGAAACCCCGTCTCTATCAAAAAATACAAAAATTAGCTGGGTGTGGTGTGGTAGCACACAGCTATAGTCCCAGTTACTTGGGGGTCTAAGGCACGAGAATTGCTTGAACCCAGGAGGCGGAGGTTGCAGTGAGCCAAGATCATGCCACTGCAACCACTGCAATCCAGCCAGGGTGACAGAGTGAGACTGTCTAAAAACAAAACAAAACAAAAGCTCTACAGGTGTTTTAGTATTTGGGTGTTCTGTGCTGTACTTACTTGTGTAGTCTCAGAAAGATATTGATATATGATGGAACAAAAATCATTTTCTTATTGGTAAGTATTCCATCTATCAGACTTCTTACAACTTCATCTGTCTCCAATACAGGCCATAATCTGTGATTAAAAAGAGGAAAATATTATTTTTATTTTTTAAAATCTTAATTTTATAAGTAAATGATGGCAGGAAACTTATCCTATATTTTTACTAAATTTAGAATGAAGATTTAAAATATGCCACGATTGGCTGCATTAATGCCACCCTACCCACTTCCCCCACATCCCATGTTGATGTCAGAAACTTATACTTTCATATCCAGTAGGTGTGTTTCATAGCTCACTTAGTCAAAATACCAAAATGGTGGCAAGGCATTAGATGGTAAGGAGTAGAGGAGCCAGACAAGAAAGAGGAATGGCTAGGATTAATCATGGGACAGGAAGGAAACATCTGACATCTCAAAGCCTGTTAGATGCAAGGAGAAAATTCTATAGTTAAGTATATTTTCTTTCTTGTGGAGGTATTCCATAAAGCTGGATTGTTTTGAGGTCGTCATTTTGTCAGAGGCGTTTAAATCAGAGCAACTCCATCTTGAATAGGGTCTGGGTAAAATAAGGCTGACATCTACTGGGCTGCATTCCCAGGAAGTTAAGGCATTCTTTGTCACAGGATGAGATAGGAGGTTGGTACAAGATTCAGGTCATAAAGACCTTGTTGATAAAATAGGGTGCAGTAAAGAAGCCGGCCAAAACCCACCAAAACCAAGATGGTGATGAAAGTGACCTCTGGTTGTCCTCACTGCTCATTATAAGCTAACTATAATACATTAGCAAGCTAAGAGACACTTCCACCAGCACTATGACAGTTTACAAACACCATGGCAATGGCAGGAAGTTACCCTATATGGTCTAAAAAGGGGAGGAAATCTCAGTTCTGGGAAGTGCTCACCCCTTTCCCAGAAAACTCATGAATAATCCACCCCTTGTTTAGCATATAATCCAGAAGTAACTCTAAATATCCTTGGTGGAGCAGCTCAAGCCATTCTTCTCCATGGAGTAGCTCTTCTCTACTCCTTTACTTTCCTAATAAACTTGCTTTTGCTTTGCACTGTGGCCTTGCCCCGAATTCTTTCTTGTGAGAAATCTAAGAACCCTCTCTTGGGGTCTGGATTGGGACTCCTTTCCGGTAAGAATTTCGTATTTGAGATTCACCTCTGACTTGCCTATCCTGCAGTTTAATGAGAATTTAAGAGGGGCCCAAGGAGTATGACAACTGGAGGTATGACCTTCCTTATACTGAAGGCTGTGTACATGTATTCTGAGAAATATTCATAAACATAGGCTTAGTGTAGAATTGTCTGTTAGTGCAAGATGATGACAGAAAAATGGATTTAAAATGTTTTATTCAAATTAAGATGCCCAGGCATGGACTGAACAGCCTCGGCTGGGTGAGAAGTTAGGGAACCAGCAAATGTTAAAACTTCATTCCCTGGGATGATCTGTGGTTTGCTGAAGATTATTATGTGATTGAGTTCTCCACTGCATTGAATAGCAAGCCAACAGAGAGTAATATGAATCAATACATTTCTAAATTACTCTGTTCTGCCCTTTCTCTCCCTGATTTCATCTACATGGATCCAACAACCCAGCCTCAGAGCCAAGTGTGACATTACATATCAATGCCTTAGCCCTTACTAAGGAAATTCACAATCTAGCAACCTCTATAAAACCAATCCCAAATATTTAGCACTGCCTGTGTCTGCCCCCAAGTTAGCCCCCAGGAACCCTGTACCCAGAGTTCCATTATCCTTACTCCCCTCATCTATCATGCCTTCCCCAAGCGTGGCAGGATACCCTTAGGAAAGGCCATGGTACACTAAACCTGAATGCCTACCAAGAGGGTTTTTATTGGGCCCAATTCCTTGTCTAAGAAAACAGTCAGGAGTTGCAATAGTACTATAGTATTTACTTACATATGGCATACTTATTAAGTACTGTGAGACAGTGTAGCAAATATAAGAAGCCACATTTACTCACTTCTGCTTGTCAGCATAATTTCACAAAGTCCCTGACTCTGTGACAATGTGCAGCTCTCTGGAAGGATGCTTTGAAGACAATACAGGATAGAGCACATGGCCCCCACTACCAGAACAGTCCAACTGAACCTCTCTAAAGGGCTGCTCTCAGGCTATAGGCCTCCATCTGTAGTCTTCAGTAAGGCTTCTAAATAAAACTAACACCTTTAATTCTTTAAATACTTATTTTTTTGGCCGGGTGCAGTGGCTCACGCCTATAATCCCAGCATTTTAGGAGGCCGAGGCAGGTAGGACACCTGAGATCAGGAGTTCGAGACCAGCCTGGCCAACATGGCGAAACTCCGTCTCTACTAAAAATACAAAAATTAGCCAGGCGTGGTGGTGGGCGCCTGTAATCCCAAATACTCAGGAGGCTGAGGAAGGAGAATTGCTTGATCCCAGAGGGCAGAGGTTGTGGTGAGCTGAGATCGCGCCACTGTACTCCAGCCTGGGTGACAGAGTGAGACTCTGTCTCAAAAAAAACAAAAACAAAAACAAAAACTTTTTTTTTCTTTAGTCGACAGTACCTATGGTCGAACACCATGAAGGACTCCAGTGGCAGGGAGTGACTCCAGCTGCAGAGACCACACAGCTAACTCAGGCTGTAAGAGTCAGTATCCTCAAATGAGGCGGCACTCAACAGAGAATTGTTTAGTTCTTTTCAATGAATATATTTAGGATTAATTCCCTTCCAGTAACAAATTGGTTTTGAATCATTAAGCTTGGTATATTTTGTTAACCTGCAGCAGAATATATACTAGGATTAGAAAAATTTGTTAAGCAGATGGCTTAATTTTCGGGTCCTTATCCACACCTTCCTGCTTTTTTCTTCTCCTTTCAGGACTAATTTTTCTTCTTTTGTGATCTCAAATCCTGTCTCACCAGAGACAAGAGTTCTTGCAGAAATTCACCTTGACTAAGGAGCTAGATAATCAATTTGTTTGCTGGTCCTTGGAACATGTGCATTTTAAAGACAGGGTTATTAACAGTGATCAAATATATGTGCTTTTTCCTGGACACAAATAAATACCCCAGTTCATTGGTGGCTGATCATTCCTGCTAGTCCCCAATGTGTTTTTCCCCTTTATTCCTTTAATTTCAACATAATAATATAAATAAGAAAAAATATTTTTCCTTTTTCATTTTCTTCTACTAGTTGGCCTGCCTAAACATTTCTCATTAGTTTTCATATCAATTTATCATACCACAGTCCCATTCTAATTTGATTTTGACCTTACCTTGTGCTTGGATTTTTGGTGAACCCAGTATTCACAAAAACTGGGCAGAGACATGAGGTTTTGATACCAGTTTTTCCCAAGGCCTGAAGTTCTGATGTCAGACCTCTGTGAAAGCCAATGGCGGCAAATTTGCTGGAACTGTAAGAGAATTATTAAGCATTGTTAGCTAAGGGAGAGTGAAACCAATCCTCAGCTTTCTGTGAGAAGGTGGTATCATTTGGCTTAAGAACAAGTAGAAGCCAAAAATCAGCCACTTGTGATTTTTCTGAGAGTATAAATGGCAATTCATTTTCATTTTCTTACATGATTAAGCAGAATTGTGAACGTATCTCATTTCTTAAACAACAATGATAACAAAATAACAAAAATAACTCTATTGATGGGCTTAATGTTCAGTTTTCCGTCCTACATGTAAGGTTTTTCCATTGAATCTTCAAACTGTTTTCTAATCAGTTTTTATTGCTGCTTTTATTTTGAAAAATATGAATCAGGAAAAATATATTTAGAAATTCTACAAAACTGATATCTGTGTTGACAGACTTCTGTAGGACTCTGCTCATTTCTCCTCTCTCTCTCAATAACTGAGTTATTCTCTTGACAATGGTTGACAGTTTTTCTCTTGACAATGGTTGCCACTTTGGCCTCTTAATTTTATTATGAGGATCTGGAGAAGAGTTTACAGGAAAGGATATTTGGCAAATACAGCAGTACATCCTTAAGGCCTCTCACCTCCTTCCCTTTATGTCTTTGGTGGTGCATGGAGTGTGGTATCTGCAACTTCAACTTTTAGTCAGGTAGAGTCGTTTTCTCTCTCTCTCTCTCTCTCTCTCTCACACACACACACACACACACACACACACACACACTTTCATGGCACAAGCACACTGTAAAATGTTTTGATCCAGGGACCACTCTGATTGTCTTATCTTGGGCACCAAGGCCATGACATAGACACGTGTTCATTTTAGCTTCTGTAGGTTTTGCTTCTTAGTCTGTGGGCTTTCTGTTTCTTATTCCAGGAAACAATGGAAACATGCTTGGCATTACTGTTTTCTCTCATTTTTCTACAGAGGAGTTTGCAGAAATCTAAAAATATCTTAAATATAATTACAACCTGGTTTCATTGTTTTAGAAAAAGTCATTAAAAAAACATTCTAAACTACTATAAATTTAAATTCTGTAAATCCAAATCACTCTGCTCTCAGCATTGTGATCTTGAGGCAGGAGAAGAGGGTCTGGAAGCAGGCAACATAAGGCCGATTCATGCTGACTTCCTAGAACTAAATCAAATGGAAACACTTCAGCTATGACAGGAAACATCCTCTCCATTTACATAGGGTGTACACTGAGTAAATGACTTTGTAACTTTAATTTATCCTCTTCATTGACATAGGGCGTACACCAAGTAACCAGTGGAAACCTCTAGGGGGTATTTAAACCTCAGAAAATTCTGTAATTGGCTCTTGAGCCCCTGTGCTTGGGCCCACTCCCACCCTGCAGAGCGTACTTTCATTTTGAATAAATCTCTGCTTTTGTTGCTTCATTCTTTTCTGGCTTTGTTGGTGCGCTTTGTCCAATTCTTTATTCAAGATGCCGAGAACCAGGACACTCTCCAGTGGTAACAATTTGAAGTGTAATGCTCCCTTCAAAGTATAAAAATATATAACATGGCTGGCATGTGATACTTACCAATATGGGATGAGGTAAGGGATCACTTCGTGGCCGCACACTGAAGCCACTGTGACGATGTGGCCATGATTTCTCTCCATCATCGATGGAAGAAGTGCTTTTGTGATCTTAACGATCATTGCAGAAAGAAGAAAGACAATGACACAGCCATTAGGTTTCCAAATCAGGTAGTTTTATTTTTGTTAAGACAGAAAGGCATTTGAGAGAACTTATACAATGAAATAAAATACTTCCAAGCATTCCATGATTAATTCCATACAAATGATAGAAATCAAGATACAAATTTATTGGTATGGTAAGCCCCATGCCAACACTAATCTCAGTACTCCCTCTCCTTCCCTTCAGAAGGAATCAAATAGATCCTTTTTTGGATATGTCATCTAAACAATATTAAGGGAAAAATTCGGAGTTTTCAGAACTAAAATTATTCCTTATGATAATTTGGTGTCATGTAATTTTTTGGTTTAGGGCTTTATCATTCTAATTAAAAGAGTGAAATCTTGTGTAACTGTATTAAGACAGTTGAGTAGTTAGTGTAAGCTGAGAGTTCTACACCACACTAATGCATCATGATTGAATTCACTATCTCTCTATTTGTAATATTGTATATTATATGTTGATGTTACAGAAAACAAGTCTTTCTTTTTTTCCAAAACCTCTTTTGTGAGAAACATCAATAAAATTTTATAAGAATTTAATAAATCCTATGCAAATTCATAGAACTAGAACTCCCAACCCAAGCTACCCCCAAATTCCCAACCCATAGAAACTGTGAGAGAATAGTGAACATATATTGTTGCTTTAAACCACTAAGTTTTGTATAATTTGTCATGCAGCTATAGGTAACTAATGTATGAGGTCTCCATGTAGTTTGGTGGGCATGGGAGCCAATTCACATATGTGAGGAGCTGGTAAAGGTAAGGGGGACACATCTCTTTTTTTTTCTTCTTTCTTCTAGAATCCAGATTTGCCCTAGATTCTACACTAATATTGAGGCACTGGAAGATTAATCATAAAAATTTCTATACAAAGGCAGTTGAAGTTGATATTTCCATCTCCCACAAAACTAGCCAATTATATGAGGTCTGTATAGCTGCATTTCTCGGATCCAGCACCCCATGGATCTAGAACTTGACTCCGAGTCTCGTCCAAAAGTGTCCTCGACCCTACAGACATCCAAGTAATTACTTCTGATGTCCTTTCCATTCTAAAATTCCACAAAATGAGGACACATTACAAAATCATGGTGTGGAGGGAAATAAATGAAGTCACAAGTGAAAGCATTGAGAAAATGTGCACTGACAACCCTTAACCAACCTCCACAAACATTTGTTGACCTCCTGCTACATGCCAAGCTTTGTGTCAGATACTGGTGGACAAGACATACCAAGTAGCTTACATTCTGGTGTGTTGTGTCCACTTGAATTCTGTGTCCTTGTGTCAGAGATTCTGTGGTTCTTCTACTCAAACAAATTTAATGATTCTTGATTAAGGCAAAGATCTGGCCAGTTTCCTGTCCAGAAGTATGTGAACTCCGTTATAAGTTTCATGTACCTTTAGAGAAGGTGCACAAATCAGAAATGTTTCTGACTCACACTCACCCAAAAATGTCCTAGGATGTTGACCTCAAATGTCTTGGTAATCTCTTCATCCTTGGTGCTGAGAAGATCAGCTGGATATACTGTCCCGGCATTATTCACCACGATTGTTACATCACCCACTTCTTTCTTCACCTTTTGAAATTGAAACAACACTTTCATTGGGTATGTTATTCAAACTCAAAGTTTTGGGACCAATATAATCCAGAGATTAGAGTCTTTCTTCTACTGTATGAGGTCTCTCAGAGTTCAGGCAAGAAAGACTGTTGAGCTCAAATAGTGGAGGCCAAGGGAACACTGTCATAAAGGTAGGATAAACTGTTCTTTTAACATCTAAATTTCAGTACCCAGCACATCATGTTTTGCAAGTTTATCAGTAAAGTGAAATTAACATTTATGTTGATAAATTCCTATGTAAGTTCTGACCAAATATTTTTAAAGTGTTCCTTTTTAAAAAATGTGTTTTTCTTTAAACATTTTTATTTTTTTTTTAGAGATAGGGTCTCACTATGTTGCCCAGGCTGGTCTTGAACTCTTGGTCTCATGTGATCCTTCCACCTTGGCCTCACAAAGTGCTGGGATTACATGTGTGAACCACCGCACCTGGTCTAAAGTGCTGGTTGAGAAATCCTGATTTCATAACCTAATAACTACATGACCTGGGTCTGGCTTAACCTCTCTGAGTCATAATTTGCTTATCTGTAAAATGAAGTTTACAGAGTTATTGTAGGGATTAAATTAAAAAATGTAAAGTTTGTTGGAGTGCTTAGTTCATTGTGATTATTTGATATTTACTCTTTTAAAATAATTGTGATAATAATTATTAATATTACGTTTTCTATAGAAGACTACATTAACACCAAAATAAAATCTCACAAGGGAAATAATTAAAGAGAAGACGGAATTACTGCAAACTTAATAGGACTAAAGCAAAACTAGGAAGTGATCCATATTCCCTGATGATAAATCTTTTGTCAGTCACTCTGTGCCACTGCTCTCACTTCTGATCAGAATGAAATTGATTAATAATATGAATAATAATAATGGGCAGAGCTGAGTGGATTACATACAAGAAAAAAGTATATATCCTTCCTTGGTCACATAACTACTTCAGTTAGCAGCTAAAATCCAATTTAAATCAGGCAGTCATAAAGAACTTTCTCATTTTCCATGTCAGCGTCCTAGGAAACAAAATCATCTGAGGAAATTTGTGAACCTGCAGTCTCACCTGATTTAGAGAGCGATAGATCTCTTCTCTGTTGCTGCAGTCTACCACATACGCATGCGCAGTGACGCCTAGTTTTCGGCACTCAGCTGCAGTTTCCTCCACACCACGCTGTAATTGGAAGAAACAAATTCCGAAAAAAGTGGAGGAGAAGACATTGGAGAAGAAACATTTTTAGAAGATTAACCTGCGGCTAGGCGCGGTGGCTCACGCCTGTAATCCCAGCACTTTGGTTGGCCCAGGAGGGTGGATCCCTTGAGGTCAGGAGTTTGAGACCAGCCTGGCCAGCACGGTGAAACCCCGTCTCTACTAAAAATACAAAAAATTAGCCGGGCGTGGTGGTGGGAGCCTGTAATCCCAGCTACTCGGAAAGTTTAGACAGGAGAATCACTTGAACCCGGGAGGCGGAAGTTGCAGTGAGCTGAAATCATTCCATTGCACTCCAACCTGGGTGACAGAGGGGGACTTCGTCTCGTAAAGTAAAATAAAAAATAAAATAAAATAAGTAAAATATAAAATATAAAATAAATATTGGCCTCCTTATTTGTTAGAAAATTTCTTGAGAGTGATTGCCTAGTTGCAATGAGATTACCTCTGCCTTTTCTGCCAGGGAATGCTCATATTAAAACCAAAGCAAACAAAACAAAACAAAACAAAACAGAACCAAATCCCTTCATGCTTTTTCCAGCTTTTCCTTTTGGTTGGAGGCTGTACAGTAGACAGTTTCTCTAAAGCAGGCTACTTTCAAACCTTGAAGAACATTCTTGAAAAACATTACTCTTCGTGGTGTCATGGAAGATGAATATGGAGAAGAAAGAAAAACTCAACCATTAATTTATCATACATTTGTTGAGCACCAACTGTGTAATAGGCAGTAAGGTGCTAAGTAGCAATTCTAAACTTGTGGTAATGGTAAACTGTATGCCTCTGCCCATCATACGTTTCTCGATGATTCTGACTCATCCTCCTAGGAGGTAAGGGGAAAGAAGGCTCCTTACAGAAGAAGGACTTTCATAGGGAGACCATGCTGCTACTCTAGGAGATATAATATTACATTCTTCAGGTGTTTGGGAGTGAGATGGGCAAGGCCACTGGATGGATTTCTCATTTATGTACCAAACTTGCCCATAACCATAGGACATGGAGACAGCAATTTACTTTCAGCCTAAATTCAAAGACCTCTTTCCTAAGATAAAATTGCTCTAATGTTTCTTGACTCACATTCTGGAAAATTAGAATTCTTTTCAAGTTTTGACATCAGATGACTTTTATAGAAAAGATTATAAGGTTTTAAAAATTATACTTTTCCATCTCACAATCTGTAAACTCTTCTCTGTGACAAAGAGGCAAGGATACCTGAAAAGCCCTATTCTTTGTGTATTGGAATGACAGTGGTGTTGCTGCTATGTAGGGCAGTCCTCGAATGAGTGGTCTCTGGGTCTTTTGTATTTCACCACTGTAGGCTAAACCCTGGAGCAGCAGCCTGAACTCCCCAAACATGGATGTTAGGACCCAGTCTCAAAGTCAGTATCCCCTCAATTAGCCTTTTGAGGGATTGCAGAAGAGTAAAAAAAGAATAGGAGAGTCTTTCACTGACTTAGTTGGTAGCTTGCTCCCTGCCAGATTGCATAAACCACACCATACTCTCTCATTTGTTTCTAGGTCAGTAGAGAGCATTAGTAACCAGAGCATTCATCATCAGATGATTTGATTGAAGAATTAATTATTCTTCAGTTTTATAACTGAGCTAGACAATTACAAAATGAGAAGCCTTGTCTTTTTGTTAGCAAAACACTTGCTTTAGCTTAAACTCCAGTGTGTTTTTTGAACCGTATTCCCAAAGCAACAGTTTAGATTGCATAAGAGCCAAACTGCTACTGTGTCTCTCATCTCACGGGGCAAAAGGAGCCAGTTATGATGAAAACTCAGATAGCATCTTTCTCATCTAAAGGAGATCTGAGTTACATTACAGCCTTAGAGTGAATCATTCAGTAGCTTAAATGTTTAACCATGAAATTTAATGATTCAAAGAGAATTTTTGAGATTGGGTTACCCATTTTTCTTAAGTCTTTTTTTTTTTTTGAGACAGAGCCTGGATCTATTGCCCAGCTTGGAGTGCAATGATGCCATCATAGCTTATTGCAGCTTTGGCTTCCTGAACTGAAACGATCCTCCCACCTCAGCCTCCCGAGTGGCTGGGACTACGGGTGTGCACCACCACACCCAGCTAATTTTTGTATTTTTTGTAGAGATGGGGGTTTTGCTGTGCTGCCCAGGCTGGTCTCGAACTCCTGGGCTCCAGCAATCTGCCCACCTCGGCCTCCCAAAGTGCTGGTATTACAGATGTGAGCCACTGCACCCGCCCTGAAGTCATTTTTAATACGACTTCCTTCTAATTTACTTTTCTCTTGTCTCTGGAAATTTTAAAATTAAAAAGAACTTAATAAATATAGCCCTTTCCCCAAAAATACACATCTGGAAAGAGATTTGAAGGTTAGATTTCATCAAGCCCTTTTCATAGATTTATACTTATTTATATTTTTGGACAAATGCCTGAGAACAGCAGGCAACAATTTTCTCTATTTGTAAATTTTTGCTGTCTTCCAGAAAGTTCATTCGAATTTCTTCAAAGACCAAACAGATGGCAAATCATTTTTATATACATCAACTCATCTATTATATAAATGCTCATATCTGTTAAATAAAAATGTAGTAGCTTTTTTGTATAGTATTCTTCACTATTCAGAAAAACCCAGAAAAGAATTAGTTCTCTAAGTTTAGGAGACATTTTAGGTTTCAGCTAAACATGACAGCAAAGAACATGAGAAAGTAATAATATAATGGTAATTAAAACCTCACTGTAATTTGCGGAAAATGTGATTCTCAAGAAGTACTTCACAATTTTTCCAATCCTAAAATCCTGCAAACACTTTTCTGCGTATATTTTCATGGCCTTACCAGAATTTACAAGTTTAGAGAAAATGATACAAGATTTCAGTTCCTTCGGTTTTATTTGGTGTTGTTAATGTAGTGTTTACAAGTAAGAACACAGGAAAAATACTAATGTCCAAGGAAAGGCCTGACTCACTGCACACATATTTTATTTAACACAGTTATTGTTTATCATGTGCCAGGTATCGTTTATCATGTGCTAAGTGCTGAAAATATTACTTATTTAATCCTTTTGACTAGGGACTGGCAAACATTTTCTGTAAAGGGTCAGATAGTAAATATTTTAGGATTGTATTGCTTGTGCATAAGGGGAGGCACTAAAGGTTTCTGTTGCATGTTCTTTGTTTGACTTTTGTTTGTAGCTGTAATTTTCAGATCCCGTTCTTGCCCATCCCCTAAGTTATTATTCCCACTTCAGAGCCAAGAAAACAGGCTGAGAGATAATGTGTGACTTGCCTCATTTAGCAGCTTGGAAGGAGCCTGTCTCCTGAGTCTTTGCTATCAACCTGCACACCATGTCATAAAAATCGCTGCTTAGTTCTCAATTACATTCCCTTCACCTAACTAACCTGACACATATACAGACTAAGGGACCAGGGAATTTATCAAACTTTGAAAAACAAAAATACAAAGATAAGTAGATGGTAAGTCAAATAATTCTTAAAATACATATCTTACTCTGTGACTTTAAAAAGTTGGAAGATGTGTACATTACCTTATTAATATCCCACAGAACCAGTATGCTCTGTCGTTTTGCAAATTCATAAGCAGTCCGCTTGCCTATTCCATGCCCAGCTCCAGTAATGAGAACAATCTCCCCAGCCACAGATTTTCTCCTCTGAGGAATGAAAAACTTCACCAACGACTCCAAGTAGGAGTAGATGATGGTGATCAGAAGCAGAAGGATTTCTAGGATGATGTTCATGGCTCTGCTCTGTCCTCCTCCTTCCGGTTCAGTCTTTGTATAGTCCTAGGGAGGAGGTACTGTCTACACAGAGCTCCAGGGAAGAGGTGTGTCCAGTTGTTAATGGGACTACCAGATAGAAGCCAGCTGTGGAAGCAGGCCTTGTTCACGTGTTCTAATGGGTTGGAACACCTCAAATATGAAGTGATGCCAAGTGCTAACAGTAGCTTAGCTCACGTCAAGAGAACCCAAGAGAATGTGCTCTCTGGACTTGTTTATCTGAAAAGCAGTTATGTACTATATTTCACCTTGAAGTTTCACCTCTAGAAACAATTCTAGGGGCCAGGTGCAGTGGCTCACATCTGTAATCCCAGCACTTTGGGAGGCTGAGGCAGAGGATTGCTTGAGCCTGGGAGCTCGAGACCATTCTGGGCAACATAGTAAGACCCTGTCTCAAAAAAAAAAAAAAAAAAAAAAAACTATAGAAAAAAATTAGCTGGATGTGGTGGCATGTGTCTGTAGTCCCAGCTACCCAGGAGGCTGAGGCAGGAGGATTGCTTGAGTCCAGGAGTTCGTGGTTCAGTGAGCTGTGATTGTGCTACTGCACTCCAGCCTAGGCAACAGAACAAGGCCTGGTCTAAAAAAAAAGAAAAATAATTCTGGAGATACTGCATCAGCTAATGATCTGTTGGTCTCTTTCTGGAAAGTGTTTCCTTTTTTAAATAGGGAAAAGGAGAATGTAGAGATAAGCTTAAAGAAACTTAGATAAAGTCTGAATGAACCCAGCTTAGCTATTTGATTCATTTGTTCACAAAAGCTCAGCATCAATATTTCAACTGGCTAATTATTTTACACATGATGACCATTTCCCTGAAAATCTCTTGAGTTTGGGGGAGATTTTAGGATATAGAACCATCAGTTCTTTTTGTGATAATGCTGGAAAGAGCATTAGACCAGGAGTCGGGAATCTCAACTTAAAGTAGGGTGGCTTCTGTCTTTGTCTGCTGCTGTAACAAATTACCACTGACCAGGTGGTTTATAAATTACCAAAACTTATTTCTCACAAGAAGTCCAAGATCAAGGCACTGGCATATTCCTTGACTGGTAAGAGCTGGCTTCCTGGTTTATAGATGGCTGTCATTTCACTGTCACCTCAAGTGGCAGAAGGAGGAAGGAAACCCTCCGTGTTCTCTTGTATAAGGGCAATTATTCCCATGGCAGAACTCTCATGATCTAATCACCTCCCAAAGGTCTCACTTCCTAAAACCATCACACTGGGGGGTAGGATTTCATAATACGAATTTTGAGGGAACACATGCAGCCTATAGCAACTTCCAATAGCCAAGAAGTGGGAACAACCCCAGTGTTCATCAACAGATAAACAAAATATAATATATACATACAATGGAATATTACTCAGCCTTAGAATGGAAGGAAATTCTGACACATACTACTAGATAGATGAACCTTAACGACATTATGCTAAGTGAAATAAGCCAGATGCAAAAGTATAAATATTGTATGACTCCATTTATATGAGGTACCTAGAGTAGTCAAATACACAGAGAGAGACAGAAAGCAGTAAGGTGGTTACTAGGGGATGAAGAGAAAAGGAATGGGGAGTTATTGTTTAATGAGTATGGAGTTTCAGTTAGGATGATGAAAGCTCCGCAGGTGAATGGCGGTGATGGTTATACAACAATGTGAATGTGCTTAATGCTACTGATCTGTACATTAGAAAGTAGTTAAAATGGTAAATTGTATGTTATGTGTGTGTGATTTCTAGCAATCTTATTTATTTTCTGTATGCTACAGTTTCCTTAACTGGAAAATAGATATTTTTTAAAAAAGCACACATTACCCAACATAGACCTTCAGAACACATAACAACCTCAACCTTCCCTCATACACCAACACACAAAGTGGCTATAAGGATCAAATAAGAGAATATGTTCATGAAATAGTTTTGCAAGTAGTGAATGGTTATATAAATCAAATACTAATTATAGTAAGAATTCGAATGTGTTAATCACTATATATCATGGACTGATTTAAGGGCTTTACATATCAACTTGTTTAATCTTCACAAGATACATTTGAAGTAGGTGCTATTAAAATCTGCATTGTACAGATGTGGAAACTGATGTACAGGCAAGTTAGGCAACTTATTTGTAAGCGTAAAGTAACAGCTGGTAAGAGGTGGAGTGAGGATTTAAACCCAGGAAGCCTGATGCTGTAGCCTCAACTTTTAACTTAGATCAGTGGTTCTCAACTAGGTTTACTTTTGTTCCACAGGGTACATTTTGGCTTGTCTGGAGACATTCTTTGTTGCCACAATTCAGTCATGCCACTGTCATCTATCTAATGGGTAGAGGCCAGGGAAGCTGCTGAACACTTTACAATTCATAGGAAAGCCTTGTGCATTGAAACCAAGAATTATTTAGCCCAGATGTGAGTAGCCTCAGCTAAGGTTGAGACCTGGCCTATACTTATATTATATTGGAGACAGTGTAATTGGTTCTTTAAGTTTGAACCTTGGATAAATTTATAGCAAAAAAATAGTACTTGGTTATATCTTTCTGCATGCAGGTTTGCTGTGACATGTATATGGAGCTGTTAAATATTGACATAGGTGCTTTAGATCAGACCTCATGCTGGGCTGCAGTGCAGGAATCTGTTTTCAGATTGAATGTCTATATTTGAATATCTAGCTTGCTCAGAGGGGGCCAGACCAGGGGGACTAGTGCTATCTAAATCAATACAGTACTGATGCAGTTTTGAAAGGCAGTTTTAAAATTTACAGTGGAATCTAGATTATTTTACCCACTGGGATATTTGTATTATGCAAGAATTAAGAATCTTTGAGACAGTGAACAACACTTCTTAACATTGTTCTCAAATAGTTTGGTTGCTGAGAAATTTTATTTCATATGAGACAACCTAGTGAGCTCTCTCTCTTTTTCTTTGTTTTTTTTGCTTGTTTTCTACGGGACAGAATATTCATTTCCTCAATTACAGGGTTCATATTTGCCCCAACAATGCTAGAAACATACACTTTGTCCCTTGATTTTTGTTGTTGTTGTTGTTTTGTTTTGTTTGTTTTTGCGACTGAGTCTCGCTCTATCGCCCAGTCTGGAGTGCAGTGGTGCAATCTCAGCTCACTGCAACCTCCGCCTCGCAGGTTCGAGTGATTCCTGTGCCTCAGCCTCCTGAGTAGCTGGGATTACAGGCACCCGCCGCCACGCCCGGCTAATTTTTGTATTTTTAATAGAGATGGGGTTTCACCATGTTGGCCAGGCTGGTCTCAAACTCCTGACCTCAAGTGATTCACCCACCTTGGCCTCCCAAAGTGGTGGGATTACAGGCGTGAGCCACTGCACCTGGCCCCCCTTATCTTTTTCCTTAAGTTTTAGAGACTTTTTGTTTGTATGTCTTTATGACATCACTGGCTTCATTTCAACAGATTTTCATAACAAGTAAAAATGTTTAATTTGCTTTGATCACATTTTAGGTCAGTTTCCTACTGATATGAATGAAGGCATCTTAAATTTATCATTAATTTATCTTTCACTCACATTTTAGGACGAGATGCTTTCAGTAAAATTTTCTCAACTAAGCTAAAATCATCCATAGCATTTAGAATCTTATTAAAATAAGACATTTTCTAAATTTTGGTCTGCTTTTTTTTTTCCTTCATTAATGTCCCTCTTGAGAGCCATCTGCCTACTAGTTTTAGAAATGTAATTATCTTTATTCAGGTAAGAATAATTATCTTTGTACAAAGGGTCAACACTAAGCCATCATTTCTCTGAAGATCATAAAATGAGGAAGTTATGGAAATTATGCCTATTAATCTACTGTTTAGGCTAACTGTAGTAATCTGACAAGTAGAGGTTTGGGAATATAATCTCTTCAAATGCATACTCTTTTCTTTTCCTTCCTGGTGGGGTTCATTAGTTCATTGTCAAGGGTTCTATTCATGTGTACTGCCAAACTGATAACGCAGTATTAGGTATTCTTAAAAGACATATAAACCTCTCCTTGAGGTTCCAAAACCCCTATCCAAATACACAAACCCCAAACTCATATTTCAGGCAGAGCCTTGGCATGTTTTGGATTACAAAACCTCTTGCTTCATCGCTCCATACCAATCCTCCTTGTAGTACCAAAGAGAGAGTCCCGATCTCTATAGTCTGGTTCTCAATCTTTCTTTTATTGTTCTCCTAATTTTTCTTCCTCTGTTTATTCCAAACTCCTCCTGCCTAAAAGTTGTCTCTTTTGTTTTCAAATATTTTCAGATCTCTCCCATTATAAAAATATTCAACAAAATCATCCTGTCTTCCATATTTTACTGTCAAATTAGTCTACAGTGATTACTTCTGTTTTCTGGCTTCCCCTTTCCTTAAGAAAACAGAAATCTCTTGTCCTTTTACCTCTTTTACTCTCTACCTGGTGCAAAGTGCTATGACAGCTGCATATAAGGAGCAACAGGAGTTCACAGGAAGGGCAAATTACCCAGCCCTGAGAATGGAAGTGGGAGTTGATCTGTAAATGGGGCCCTGAGGATGACAGGAGTAAGCCAGTGATGAAGGAGATAAGAGTGTTCCATATATAGAAAACCATGTATGCCAACACTAGGAGGTGAGGAATCATGGTGAGGTCAACGAATAAGAAGTTCTGGCTGGGCACGGTAGCTCAGGCCTGTAATCTCAGCACTTTGGGAGGCTGAGGCAGGTGGATCACTTGAGGCCGGGAGCTCGAGACCAGCCTGGGCAATGTGGTGGAACCCCATCTCTACTAAAATACAAAAATTAGCCAGGCCTGGTGGTATGTGCCTGTAGTCCTAGCTACTCAGGAGGCTGAGGCACAAGAATCACTTGAATCTGGGAGTCAGAGGCTGCAGTGAGCTGAGATTGTGTCACTGCACTCCAGCCTGACAGAGTGAGACCCTGTCTCAAAAAAATAAAAACAAAAAACAACAAAAATAAAAAAGAAGTTCTATCTCGGAAGCAGGGTGTGGGGTAGAGAGAAGTTAGAGAACTTAGCAGAGGCTCAATCACTCAGAGCATAGGATCAGTAAGGGCTAGTGAAAGGTGTTGAGCAGGGAACCCATACCATCAGATGCACACCCCAGAAATGCTGCTGTTTGGAAAATGCATTGAAAGGAGGACAAGAATAGATGGAGGGAGACCAGTTAGGAAGCTTTTTATTAATCTAGACCAGGCTGGGCGCAGTGGCTCATGCCTGTAATCTCAGCAATTTGAAAGGCCAAGGTGGGTGGATCTCTTGAGCTCAGGAGCTCGAGACCAGCCTGGGCAACATAGTGAGACCCCCATCTTTACAAAAAATACAAAAAGTAGTTGGGCATGGTGGCACGTGCCTATAGTCCCAGCTACTTAGTAGGCTGAGGTGGGAGGATAGCTTGAGCCTAGAAAGTGGAGGTGGCAGTCAGCTGAGATTACGCCACTGCACTCTAGGCCTGGGCCTAGGAGTGAGACCCTGTCTCAAAATCATCATCATCATCATCATCATCATCATCCTGTAGCCCAGAAGTCACAGTGGCCTGAATGAGGGTGGTGGCAAGCGAGACATTAAGGAAACAGAATAATATGATATGTAGGCCTTTATTTATTAAATATATAGAAAACACTTGGTTTGTTTCAGAGACTATTCCAGGTATTGGGGTAATACCAGTTAACAAAATACATGAAATCAAATCTGTTCCCTTGGGAAACTAACACTCTAGGGGCAATGTAGACAATAAAGAAGATAAATAAACAAAATGTATAGAATGCTCCACAGTGATAAGTGGCAAAGAAAAAAATAGAGAATAGAGGGAGAAATGGAATCTTGTAGGGTATGGCTCTGTGGGGTAGGGTTGCAGTTTTACGTGTAGAGTAAGAAGACCTCAAAAGAAAGACCTAAGCAAAAAGACTTAAAAGAAAGAAGGAGCTAGCTGTGTAGATATCCAGAGGAAGAGCATCTAGAGAGAGTGAACAGTAATATACTAAGGCCTTGAAATAGAAACATGCCTGGTGGGTTGAGGGAGCATCAAGGGGACCTATGTAGCTGGAGAGAATTAAATGAGGGAGGGTGAGGCTAGTGCGACAGTTAGTTTTATGGGTCAACATAACTAGGCTATAGTCCCCAGTTATCCAATCAAACACTAATCTAGGTGTTGTTGTGAAGGTATTGTAGATGTGGTTAACATCCATATTCAGTAGTGTTTAAGTAAAGGAAATTATTCTTTATAATGTGGATGGGCCTTAACCAACTAGTTGGAAGGCTGTGAAAGCAAAACTGAGGTTTCCCTGAGTAAAAAGAGGTTCTGCTTCAACATTGCACCATCAGTTCCCACCTAAGAGTTTACAGCTTTCTAGGCTACCCTACAGATCTCAGACCTGCTAGCCCCCGACAATCACTTAAGCCAATTCCTCAATTTCTTGAAGTACATCTCTCTCTCTCCGTGTGTGTGTGTGCTGTGTGTATATATAAATGTATGCATACACAATCTCCTACTGTTTCTCTGGAGAACCCTGATTTATACAGGTAGTAAAGTAGTGGGTAACTGTAGGGACAAAAGGCTGGATCACATATGGCCTTGTAAAGTCATGGTAAGGACTTTAGCTTTAAGTTTTAGATGAGAAATTAATGGAGGACTTTGAGCCTGAAGCATGACACAATCTCATATATCTTTTTTTAACTTTTATTTTTAGGTTCCGGAGTACATGTGCAGGTTTGTTATATAGGTAAATTGCATGCCATGGGGGTTTGGTATACAGATTATTTTGCCACCCAGGTAATAAGCATAATACCCAATAGGTAGTTTTTCGATCCTCACCCTCCTACCACCCTCTGCCCTCAAGTAGGCCCCTGTGTCTATTTTTCCCTTCTTTGTGTCTATACGTACTTGCTGTTTAGCTCCTACGTATAAGTGAGAATATGTGGTATTTGGTTTTCTGTTCCTGTGTTAGTTTGCTTAGGCTAATGGCCTCCAACTCCATCCATGGTTTTGTTTTTTGTTTTTTGTTTTTGTTTTTTTGAGATGGAGTCTCCCTCTGTTGCTCAGGCTAAGTGCAGTGGCTTGATCTTGGATCACTGCACTCCGCCTCCTGGGATCAAGCGATTCTCCTGCCTCAGTTTCTCGAGTAGCTGGGATTACAGGTGCTCGCCACCATGCCTGGCTAATTTTTGTATTTTTAGTAGAGGTGGGGTTTCACCATGTTGACCAAGCTGGTCTCGAACTCCTGACCTTGTGATTTGCCTGCCTCAGCCTCCCAAAGTGCTGGGATTACAGGTGTGAGCCACAGTGCCTGTCCTCCATAT
Source organism: Hylobates moloch (assembly GCF_009828535.3). Taxonomy (NCBI): domain Eukaryota; kingdom Metazoa; phylum Chordata; class Mammalia; order Primates; family Hylobatidae; genus Hylobates; species Hylobates moloch. Next base: position 45,268,212 of record NW_026652277.1, on the reverse strand, counting down.
GAATTTTAAAATAGTTTTTTTTTTCTAATTTTGTGAAGAATGTCATTTGTAGTTCAATAGGAATAGCATTAAGTCTATAAATTTCTTTGGGCAGTATGGCCATCTTAACAATATTGATTTCTTCCCACTCATGACCATGGAATATTTTTCTATTTGTTTGTGTCATTTCTGATTTCTCTGAGCAGTGTTTGTAATTCTCATTGTAGAGATCTTTCACTTTCCTAGTTACTTTTATTCTTGGGTATTTTATTCTTTTTGCGGCAATTGTGAATGGGATTGCTTCTTGATTTGGCTCTCAGCTTGGATGTTGTTTATGTATATGAATGCCACTGACTTTTGTACATTGATTTTGTATCCTGAAGCATTGCTAAAGTTGTTTATTAGATTGTATTAGTCCATTTTCATACTGATATAAAGAATCACCCAAGACTGGGCAATTTATAAAGAAAAAAGGTTTAGTTGACTCACAGTTCATCATGGCTGGGGAGGCCTGGGGAAACTTACAATCATGGTAGAAGGCAAAGGGGAAGCAAGGCACCTTCTTCACAAGGCAGCAGGGAGGAGAAGTGCCCAGCGAAGGGGGAAGTACCACTTATAAAACCATCAGATCTCATGAGAACTCACCATCATAACAGGATGGGAGAAACTGCCCCCATTATTCAGTTACCTCCACCTGGTCTCTCCCTTGACACATGGGGATTACAATTCAAGATGAGATTTGGGCGGGGACACAAAGCCTAACCATATCACAGATCAAGGAGCTTTTGGGCAGAGATTATGGGATTTTCCTAGATATAGAATTGATCTCACCTACAAACAGGCAGAGTTTGACTTCCTCTTTTCCTATATGGATGCCTTTTATTTCTTTCTCTTGCCTGGTTGCTCTGGCTAGGATTTCCAGTACTGTATTGAATAGTTGTGAGAGAGGGCATCCTTGTTTTGTGCCAGTTTTCAAGGGGAATGCTTCCAGCTTTTGCCCATTCAGGATTACATTGGCTGTGGGTTTTTCACAGATGGCTCTATTATTTTGAAGTATGTTCCTTCAATGCCTAGTGTGTTGAGAGTTTTTAACGTGAAGAGATGTTGAATTTTATCAAAAGCCTTTTCTGCATTTATTGAGATGATCATGTGGTTTTTGTTTTTTAGTTCTGTTTCTGTGATGAATCGTATTTATTGATTTGTGTATGTTGAACCAACCTTGTATCCCAGGTATAAAGCCTACTTGATTGTGGTGGATTAGGTTTTTGATGTGCTGCTGAGTTCAGTTTGCTAGTATTTTGTTGAGGATTTTTACATCTATGTTCATTAAGGGTATTGGCCCGAAGTTTTCATTTTTGTGGTGTCTCTGCCAGGTTTTGGTATCAGGGTGATGCTGGCCTCATTGAATGAGTTAGGGAGGAGTCCCCCCTCATCAAGTTTTTGAAATAGTTTCAGTAGGAATGGTACCAGCTCTTAATACATCTGGCAGAATTTGGCTGTAATTCTGTCTGGTCCTGGGCTTTTTCTTGTTGTTAGGTTTTTATTACTGATTCAATCTTGGAACTCCTTATTGGTCTGGTCAGGGATTCAATTTCTTCCTGGTTCAATCTTGGGAGGTTGTATTTCCAGGAATTTATCCATTTCTTCTAGGTTTTACAACTTCTGTACATAGGAGTATTCATAGTACTCTCTGAGGGTTTTTTGTTATTTCTGTGTGGTTAGTGGTTACCCTTTGTCATCGCTGATTGTGTTTATTTGGATCTTCTCTTTTTTCATTAGTCTAGCTATGTGGTCTATCTATCTCATTTATTCTTTCAAAGAACCAATTCTTGGATTCACTGATCTTTTGTATGTTTTTTTTGCATCTCCATTTCCTTCCTTTCAGCTCTGATTTTGGTTATTTCTTTTATTCTGCTAGCTTTGGGGTTGGTTTGCCCTCATTTCTCTAGTTCCACTACATGTGATGTTAGGTGGTTAATTTGAGATCTTTCTAACTTTTTGATTGGGCATTTTGCACCATAAGCTTCCCTCTTGACATTGCTTTAGCTGTGTCTTGATACTGCTTTAGCCGAGATTCTGGTATTTTGTATCTTTGTTCTCATTAGTTTCAAAGTATTTCTTGATTTCTGCTTTAATTTGATTGTTTACCAAATAGTCATTCAGGAGCAGTTTGTTCAATTTTCATGTAATGGTATGGTTTTGAACAATTTTCTTAGTATTGATTTCTATACTAATTGTGCTGTGGTTCAAGAATATGCTTGGTATGATTTCGGGTTTTTTTGAATTTGCTGAGGATTGTTTTATGTCCAATTAAGTGGTTGATTTTAGAGTATGTGCCATGTGCAAATAAGAATGTATATTCTGTTGTTCGTGGGTGGAGAGTTCTGTAGGTATCTCTTAGGCCCATATGGTCAGTGTCGAGTTCAGGTCCTGAAAAATCTGTTAGTTTTCTGCCTCAATGATGTGTCTAATATTGTCAGTTGGGTGTTGATGTCTCCCACTATTATTTTGTGGTTTATCTAAGTCTTTTCATAGGTCTCTAAAAACTTAATGAATCTGCATGTGCTCCTGTGTTGGGAGCATATTTAGGATAGTTAGGTCTTCTTATTCCCATTACATAATGCCCTTCTTTGTCTTTTTTGGTCTTTGTTTGTTTAAAGTGTTTTGTCTGAAATTAGAAGAGCAACCCCTGATTTTTTTGTTGTTGTTGTTTTCCATTTGCTTGGTAGATTTTTCTCCATCCCTTTACTTTGAGCCTATGGGTGTCACTGCATGTGGGAAAGGTCTCTTGAAGACACTGTGTCATTGAGTTTTGCTTCTTTATCCAACTTCCCACTCCAGGTCTTTCAATTAGGGCATTTAGCCCATTTACATTCAAGTTTAATATTGATATGTGTGGATTTGATCCTGTCATTTTGTTGTTAACTGGTTATTTTGCAGACTTGCTTGTGCAGTTGCTTTGTAGTGTCAATGGTCTATGTACTTCGGTGTGATTTTGTAGTGGATGGTAATGAGCTATCTTTTCCGTATTTAGCACTCCCTTTAGGACCTCTTATAAGGCAGGCCTGGTGGTAATAAATTCCCTTAGCATTTGCTTGTCTGAAAAAGATCTTAATTCTCCTTCACTTATGAAGCTTAGTTTGGCTGGGTATAAAATTATTCATTGGAATTTCTGTTATTTAAGAATGCAGAATATAGGCCCCCAATATTTTCTGGCTTGTAGGTTTTCTGCTGAAAGGTCCACTGTTAGCCTGATGAGGTTCCCTTTGTAGGTGACCTGCCCCTTCTCTCTAGCTGCCTGGAAAGTTTTTTCTTTCATTTCAACCTTTGAGAATCGGATGATTATGTGTCTTGGGAATAGTTACTCAGTCAGACAAAAATAAAGAAAAAGATTAGGCTAGGCATGGTGGCTCACACCTGTAATCTCAGCACTTTGGGAGGATGAGGCAAGAGGATCGCCTGAACCTAGGAGTTCAAGACCAGCCTGGGCCAGGCATGGTGGCTCATGCCTGTAATCCCAGCACTTTGGGAGGCAGAGGCAGGCGGATCACAAGGTCAAGGGATAGGGACCATCCTGGCCAACACGGTGAAACCCTGTCTCTACTAAAAATACAAAATTAGCTGGGCGTGGTGGCACACACCTGTAGTCCCAGCTACTCAGGAGGCTGAGGCAGGAGAATCCCTTCAACCTGGGAGGTGGAGGTTGCAGTCAGCTTAGACTGCACCACTGCACTCCAGCCTGGTGACAGAGTGAGACTCTGTCTCAAAAAATAAATAAATAAAAATAAATAAATAAATAAATAAAAGACCAGCCTGGGCAAGATGGTGAGACCTCATCTCAACAATAAAAAAAAATTAGCCAGGCATGGTGTTGTGCACCTGTAGTTCCAGCTATCAATGAATCCCCTGGTTCAGGACCACAGAATATCATACTAGTTGACAATGAGAAATCATTCCCCATTTACCTGAAGACAACCTAAAGCTCTGACTTTAATATGTCTCTCAGAATTAGCTCTATTGATGACTGAGATGAATTTTCCCACCAAACTGCTGAGAAGTGAAATCAATTAGGATAAACTTCATTCAAATAACAGTGACAAGCTTTCAGACTTTGAGACACAGGGCTAATTGCCTAATGTTGGTAAATTAGAGCAAGCTGCTTCTTCTTCATCTTCCTTCTTCTCCTTCTCTTCTCCTCCTCCTCCTCCTCTTCTCCTCCTCCTCCTCCTTCTTCTTCTTCAATCTAAATTCAAAATCCCCATGATGCTATAGTCATTCATCTTTTCTCCAGAGTAAGGGCTATAGACTCCAAGGTTCCTCTGGATTTCTGCTACTACTGCTGTGTTCACAGCTAGTTCAATGCCTTCTAACAATGCCTTCTGCACAGGACTGCTGAGGGACTAAGTGGCAAACTGCACCTGCCACATGGTTAACATTCAGTAAATGGGGCACACTACCATTTGCCCACATAACATCAAAGGAAGTAATGCTTATTTCTCATAATGGTTAATGCTAAAGTTCATCCAAATGTTAATTTATGACAAGTGTTTTAGGAGCCAAAATATGTTTATTAGGAAAAGTTGTCAGTATATTTGGGCCTCGATTATCTTACTAAAGTTTGCTAAAGGCTTTCTCCTAGTCTACTTCACTGGCAGGTGGCTAGCAGTCTGGAACAAGTATAATTTAAACAAAAGAATAAACAATTAAATCTATTTCAAAGTGAGTTAGAAGCTGAGTGTAATAGGCTCTCCACTTTCTAGTGTCATTTGTTACCAGGATAGGTGTTTTATTCTATAAATTCTGTGGATATTCCACCCTAGAGTGCTAGTAGAGTATAGCTGATGTATGGAGAGGAATCTAAGTTATATTAATCAAATATAATGTTTGGGAGACAAGAATTTTTGACCCATATGTATTTACACTAACTAAATGCAAACTGTAGTCCAACAGCAATGCTATTTTGATTCTCTGAATTAGAAGAAGGTAATTGATGGGAAAGAGGGAGAAATTTACCATAGAAATGATGCTTTCTGAGAAATTATATGTTATAGAATCTGTAACGTAACCTTCCTTAAACATATTACCAAATGATCCTTATAATTTGTGATGACACTGATAATATTACTTAACTTGTTGAATGGGCTAATTGATGTAAGTTAAGTGTTTAGGACAGTAACTGACATATGTTGAATAAGTATTAGTTTCTGCTTAAAATCTGGATCAAAATCTTTCTCCAAAAATTTTCTGAACCTAAACGTAGCTCATTTGCTACATTTAACACAATGTTAAAGGATTCTGCCTTATGTTTTCTGAATATGAACTTTCTGACAGAAGGATTAAAGTTCTCCATGTGTATGTGTTTGACATAGCATTTTTTATATTTATTTATTTATTTATTTATTTATTTATTTATTTATTTATTTATTTATTTTTGAGATGGAGTCTTGCTCTATTGCCCAGACTGGAGTGCAGTGGCACAATCTTGGCTCATTGCAACCTCCGCCTCTGGGGTTCAAATGATTCTCCTGGCCCAACCTCTTGAGTAGCTGGGATTACAAGCGCCCGCCACCACATCCAGCAAATTTTTTTTTTTTTTTTGAGACGGAGTCTCCCTCTGTCTCCGGGCTGGAGTGCAATGGCACCATTTTGGCTCGCTGCAACCTCAACCTCCTAGGTTCAAGCGATTCTCCTGCCTCAGCTTCCCGAGTAGCTGGGATTACAGGCGCCCGCCACCACATCCAGCTAATGTTTGTGGATTTTTAGTAGAAATGGGGTTTCACCATGTTGGCCAGGATGTTACTGCTCCAAAGAAGTGCTTCTCAAATTTTAATATGCATATGAATCATCCGCCCGCCTTGGTCTCTCAAAGTGCTGGAACTATAGGCGTGAGCCACCGTGCCTGGCCTACGCCCAGCTAATTTTTGTATTTTTAGTACAGATGGGGTTTCACCATGTTGGCCAGGCTGGTCTCGAACTCCTGACCTCGTGATCCACCCACCTTGACCTCTCAAAGTGCTGGGATTGCAGGTGTGAGACACTGTGCCCAGCGGTGTTTGATATAGTCTTGAAAATATTTTTCTTTAGTAGAAGAAACCTAACAAACCTACTAAATTTTTAAATTTATTTATTTAACCTTTCAGTTTAAATTCCTCACATGTAAATGGAAAAATTAACATCTATCCCTCAGTGTCCTTTTGTGGAATCAATGTGTTACTATATTATAGATCTGATCTTATAGTCCCATCTCAGTGAGCCTCACATCCAAGAAATTTCCAGAGAGTTTTTAAAAAAAGATTGCACAATTTATTTTCCTTTAATTTGAAGGTTAAGTCATGTTCTGTTTAAGACAAAAAGATGGAAACACCAAAAGTTTAAGTGTGATCCATTTATTATTGCTGCCATTTGTGGGTACATTCTCTCAATTCTCCTTAAATCCCAATGATGCTTTTATACTTGCAACACATGTATCCACCTCTAGCGTCCCTGTGCGGAAATGTTTGGCATTGGAATGTGAGGTATCTCTCAGGAAACTGAGTGGCAATGGGTAGGATGAAACCTACCCATTGAGAGCTCATGATATTCATTGTGAAATACCACTAGATATAGTCCTTCATTATATTTAGAGAGCTTGAAGTTTCTGATTTTATGTAGAACAGAAAAAGAAACACAAATTATACAAAATTCAAGTGCAATCAAAAATAAAAATATATGTTAAATAAACAGTTACGGTACAAATTTTGCAAAGCCTTCAGGTGAGCCACAGATAATCTTGGAAATTATTTTAATAAAGTCATTTTGGTTCTTTTTCTTCATTTTCCTTAAAGTCACCTCTAACGGTATTTCTCTGTTTATATCATATGTAATCAGCTTTTAGCTAAAGAACAAGTGGTAGTAAATGAAGACTGCCAAAGCCTCAAAAATGATATTGAAGAAATGGGGATAATTAGAAAAAACAGAAGTTCAAACATTAAAATTCTGACACTATTAGATGACATCAACCTAAACCTGGTAAATCAGTTTTCAGAAAACTAGGTGCTTATTGATCTTTCATTTTATATCCAATAACTGCATCAAACTTAACACTGATTTTTCGTTTTAAAACTGCCAGGAAACGCTCAGGAAGGATCCTAAAAGAAAGATATATGAAAATAATTAGAAAATTAATATTAAGTGCATTTGTAGAATACCCTCTTTAGAAATACTTTTAAGTTATCATGTATCGTCATGTTCATGTTAAATAAGATTAAGCGTCTTAAATCCGAGTCACTACTATATATTCTTTCCCATTAAATCTATTTCCTTTTCAAATGGAAAAGAAGGCTTAGCCTTCTTTAGAGTAGAATAACCTGAAGTAGTCAGTTTTTGAAACAAAAGATCTAAGGGAGGAGGTATAAGAACTGAATAGTTGAGATACTGAAGACTTTACAAAAAGGAACCCGACATTAAAAAGGAAATGAGAACAGGAATTAATTTTGTACTTTATAATGCAGAATATTATTAAAATGTTCCACTAAGAGACTGGGGAAGTAGAACTGCTAAATAAAAATGCAGACAACGCATTTGGTTTTGAGCATAATGCTGAACCAATTATTTAACCTTTCAGTTTAAATTCCTCACACGTAAATGGAAAAATTAACATCTATCCCTCAGTGTTCTTTTGTGGAATCAATGTGTTACTGTATTAAATAAAATGTCTTGGCCTGGCGCCGTAGCTCACACCTGTAATCCCAGCAATTTGGGAGGCAGAGGCGGGCGGATCACGAGGTCAGGAGACCGAGATCATTCTGGCTAACACGGTGAAACCCCGTCTCTACTAAAAAACACAAAAAATTAGCCGGGCGTGGTGGCGGGTGCCTGTAGTCCCAGCTACTCAGGAGGCTAAGGCAGGAGAATTGCTTGAACCTGGGAGGCGGAGGTTGCAGTGAGCGAGATCATGCCATTGCACTCCAGCCTGGGTGACAGAGCGAGACTCTGTCCCCCACAGCGCCCCCCCCAAAAATGTCTTGAACAGTGACGGACACTAGCAGGTCTCATCTTTTTTCTCCAGACACTACACTTAGAATATTTAGGGACTTGTCACATTCCAGTGGGTCTGGGAGAAAACAAAACAGAATATGTAAATCAACATAATAATATACAGAAATCTGCCTAGATGGCATGAAAAGAGGGTTTGGAAATATGACACCAATGTGACCTCATAACAAGAATTAGGGCAATGATGATATTAATAGTAGTAGTTATAATAACAGTGGCATATAACGTTTATTGAGTACTTACAGTGTACTGAGTACTTTTTATTTATTTATTTTTGAGGCAGGGTCTTGCTCTGTTGCTCAAGATGGAGTGCGGTGGCATGATCATGGCTCACTGCAGCCTCAAATTTCTGAGCTCAAGCAATTCTCCCACTTCAGCCTCCCGAGTAGCTAGTACTACAGGTGTGTTCCAACACGCCTGGCTAATGTTTTTGATTTCTAGTAGGGTCAAGGTCTTATTATGTTGCCCAGGCTTGTCTTGAACTCCTGACCTCAAGCAATCCTCCTGCCTCAGCCTCTCAAAGTGCTGGGATTACAGGCGTGAGCCACCGCGCCCAGCCCTGAGTACTTTAAGAGCATTACTTTCTTTATTCATCTCAGCCCTATAAAGTCCAATTGTTTTCTCCATGTTACAGATAAAGAAACTGAACTTCAGATAAGTTAAAAAACTAATCCATGTTCACGTTGCAAGCAAGTCACACAAACACAGCTTCATTCAACTCCAGAGCACAAACTTTGGGTCTTTATGTTTAAAGGTCTAGAAACTAGAATTAATTTATTCAATCAACAAACCTTTTGGTGCCTCTAATGTGTCAGTCACTCTTCAAAATGCAGAGCATGCAGTGATGAAAAATAGGCAAAATTCCTTCTTTTATAGGGTTATATTCTAAGGGGCTGCGATCGCTGAGTGCATACTTATGTAACGTGACAAGTACAATGCCAGAAACATCACAGGCTTCAACTCGTTTACTCACCAAAGAGATCCCTGAGCTTTACTACCTGAACCTCCAAGGCATTTTCATCATAGTTTTTAGCAGAAGGGGCAAGAAAGCCTAACATATGTCACGCTTTTCATTTCTTGAGTTTTTTGCTCTTCGCATCAGTAATTCTCAAAATATAATCCCTGGACCACTGTCTGTGGCAGTTGCCTATTAAAATACAGATTTCTGGTCCAACTCAAATATCCATGTTAAAATCTTTAGAAGTGAGATCAAGGGATCTATTTTTAAATAGACTTCCCAAGTGATCCTGATATCCCACTGACTTGGAGAAGCCCAGTCTAGGACAGGCAGCAAGAGGCTTTTTCTCCCAGCTGTCCTAAGGCACCTCTCCCCTTTCCCCTCCTTATGTGGCCAGCCTCATTGCCACACAGCTTTCCCAGATGAGGAATGAAGCAGTGTGTTATGATGAGACATTCGTGAAACTAGTGGTTTCCAATCTTGGCTGGATAACTGAATCACCTAGAAAGTTGCTTTATCTCTCAAAGCCCAGGCCACACTCCAAACCAAGTCAATCAGAATTTGGGGGAATTGGTCTCAGGCAGCAGCATTTTTAAACCTCCCAGGTGAATTCCAGTGTGCACCAAAGTTGAGAGCTACTGCTCCAAAGAAGTGCTTCTCAGATTTTAATATACATACAAATCATCTAGGAGAACTTATTGAAATGCAAATTCTGATTCAAGAGATCAAGAGAGTCTATATTTCTAACAAACTTCCAGGTAATACTGATGCTGCTAGTCCAAGAACCACATTGGAAGAAGCAAGGCTCAAGGATTTCTAAAATTATAAAAAAAAATTTAGCAATTCATATACTTCAGTATGATTTTGCACAAAACAAAAGCTCAATGATTATCTGTTGTATCTTTAAATAAATACCTAAAACCTAACTCTGGTCTCCTTTAATATCATTGTTCTATGATTCCATTATGTAAAGATGCTTAAAAACTATCCTTCTTCAGAGTCATTCATTTATAAGACAAGACTTGCAGAAATATACAAATTTCTTTCTTTACAAAAAGTAAAAATGTGTGGAAATTACTCAGTTCATTTACCCAGGAGCTGTATCAATCTTGCCTCAATGTTATTGAGCCTGTTATTTTTATTAAGTCAATTCCATTTAACTGTACTTTATCAACTGCCTGATTTAAATGTCAGCAAAAAATGTAATAGATAATTTTTATTTTACCTTTCATTTCTAAGGTTTCTTAACTGTCACTTACCTTTCCAATGTTGTTAAAAAAGCTATAGAAGATGGAATAAAAATCATTTTCTGCTCAGTCAGAATCCCATTCATCAGCCTGTTTACCACTTCCTCAGGTTCCAGAGTGGGTCCCAAACTGAAATCAGAGGCAGTCTTCAGAAACAAAATACTTCACCGAGGCTTCAGCTTTAGTTTGGTGCTAACCAACAGCTTTAGTATGGTACAGACACCATAACATAACTGATTTGTAGTGTCTAGCCTAGTATAGGTGCTCAGAAATGGTAGCTACTTTACCATTGATAATAATCATAACAATCATTCACTTAGTGCTTATCGTGTACCACACACTGTGCTAAACTTTCTACATAGGTTATTCCGTTGAAGTTTGACAATAACCTTATGAAGGCAATATTATAATTCCTATTCTACAAATAAGAATTATAGAAGTAACTAAGATTCAAATTTAATTGAGCTAGATTAGGTCTGACAACTTTACTTTTAAACTTTAAGCAGTCTTGGGAAAAAAATCAGATACTATTATACAAGTTATATTATATACTCAGTCTCCTTAGTGAACAATTCCTAAAGCATCAGAGGAATTAGAATATGACAGGTACGTGCCCACCTTTAGGCCCTTCATCTCCACATGACACGCTTATATTTATTAGGTCTTTGGTTTTTTTCATTGTTGTTGTGGTTTTTTGTTTGTTTGTTTTTTTGAGGCAGGGTCTCACTCTGTCACCCAGGCTGGAGTGCAGTGGTGAGATCTCGGCTCACCGCAACCTCCACCTACCGGGTTCAAGCGATTTTCCTGCCTCAGCCCCTCAAGTAGCTGGGACTACAGATGTACGCCACCATTCCAGGCTATTTTTTGTATTTTTAGTAGAGATAGGGTTTCACCATATTGCCCAGGCTGGTCTTGAACTCCTGGACTCACGTGATCCGCCAGCCTCGGCCTCCCAAAGTGCTGGGATTGCAGGCGGGAGCCATTGCAATTATGTTTTGGCTTTGTTACTTAGTTCCATGTTAGATCTTTGCTGTGTAATCACTCAAGTATATGTACCACAGACTAGCAGGTGGCCCCCAAAAAGTGGGTTTTAGGCTGGGTGTGATGGTTCAGGCCTGTATCCCTGTAATCCCAGCACTTTGGGAGGCTGAGGTGGGTGGAGTGCTTTAGCCCAGGACTTCGAGATCAGCCTAGCCATCATGGCAAAATCCTGTCTCTACAAAGAAATACAAAAGAAAATTAGCCAAGAGTGGTGGTGCACTCATGTAGTGCTAGCTACTCAGGAGGCTGAGGCTAGAGGATCCCTTGAGCCTGGAAGGCTGAGGCTGCAGTGGGCCATGATTGTTCCACTGCATTCCAGCCTGGACAACAGAGCTAGATCCTGTCTCTAAATAAATAAATAGATAAGTGGCTTAAAAAAAAATCAGTTACAGAAGTGCACTTAGAGAGGAGCTACACAAGAGTTAGTACTGAGATTTTTTAACATTTTATTAATGACTTAGAAAAAAATGATACATAATTAAATGTACTCATGAAATTTGCCATGCCACTAAACTATATGGGTGGCTAACATTTTGGGGAGGCATATTTTTAATGTGTGTGTCTAGTTAAAAGAAGTGAGACACCAGGCGTGGTGCTCAATGCCTGTAATCCCAGCACTTTGGGAGGCCGAGGCAAGTAGATCACTTGAGGTCAGGAGTTTGAGACCAGCCTGGCCAACATGATGAAACCCCATCTCTACTAAAAATACAAAATTAGCCAGGCATGGTGACAGGCACCTGTAATTCCAGCTACTCAGGAGGCTGAGGCAAGAGAATCACTAGAACCTGGGAGGCAGAGATTGTAGTGACCCAAGATCTTGCCACTGCACCCCAGCCTGAGCGACAAAGTGAAACTTTGCCTCAAAAAAAAAAAAAAAAAAAAGAAGTGAGGCAAAAAGTACTGGATGTGCCAGGCAGAGTGACTCATGCCTGTAATCCTAGCACTTTGGGAGGGTCAGGCGGGAGGATCACTTGAGCCCAGGAGTTGGAAACCAGCCTAGGCAAGATGGTGAGATCTTGTCTCAAAAAAACAAAAACAAAAACAAAAATTATTTAGAAATAAATAAAGAATAATTCATTCAGAAAAAATATATGTTTTGAAGTAAAACTGGGACAACTGAGAAGTATAATATTGTATTTAAAAGTGAGCATGATTATTGGATCCATGAAGGAAAGTAGAGCTTAAAAATATATAAGCTTTAATTCTCAGCACAGTTCATTCATTAGAATATTGTGTTCACCATGGGACCTTGAAGCAATAGTATTACATATGAAAATCTTGGAGATTTGACAGGAGAGGAAATGTAATAATGAAATTGATGGCTTTTGGCCTAATGGAAGCAAAAAATCAAAGGCAATGGAAGCATGCAGCATAAACAGGTAGGGGTATCAAGGAGGACGAATACAGAAACTGAAGGATGCTATGCCTTGGAAAGCATTTAGAGGGAAATTCATTTTGTAGCACATTGCTACCAGACTTCAATATTCTCAAGCTCCATGAAAGCTTATAGACACCTGTGTAAATAGAGCACTCTCTCATCCACACTGTGGCCTTGCTAACCTACCTATCAAGCGATGCTGCATTCACCAAACTTTTCTAGTGTACCCAATTTCTTTACCTAAGGTTTTTAGTCCCTGTCAGATAACTTCTCATTGAAATGTAATGACTGTTCAATATCATAATTTTAAAAGCCAAAAGAAAAGGCTTTCAGAAAAAACTCAATTTCTTAGCAAAATAATATCTTAATCATTAAAATGTCAGTATGTGGAAACATTTTTTTTCCTGACACGCTAAAGTTAATGAGAGTTACAAATCCTACTAAACAAATGTTCTTAATGGATTTTGTAGAAACTATCCAAAAACACTTCAGGCCAATCTGCTGGGGTGGGAAAGGAGGATGCATGTTGGGGTAGAGAAATACTGAGGGGGAAAGAGTATTTTCAGTCTGGAGGATTGTATTTGATGACCTACTTTAACCACTTAAGTAATGAGTAATTTTGGGGAAAACATTTCAACTCTTTTTTTTTTTTTTGAGACAGAGTCTTGCTCTGTCGCCCAGGCTGGAGTGCAGTTGCACCATCTCAGCTCACTGCAACCTCCACCTCCCAGGCTCAAGCAATTCTCCTGCTTCAGCCTCTCAAGCAGCTGGGATTACAGGCATGTGCCACCACGCCCGGCTAATTTTTGTATTTTTAGTAGAGATGGGGTTTCACCATGTTGGCTAGGCTGGTCTCGAACTCCTGATCTCAGGTAATCCGCCTGTCTTGGCCTCCCAAAGTGCTGGGATTACAGGCGTGAGCCACTGTGCCCAGCCTCAACTCTTTAAATCCCAGGTTTTTGTTTTTGTTATTTCCTAATCTGAAAAATAAGGATAGTGCAGTGGTGCAGTGGCAAATGTTTAACCACTGGCTCTCTAGGGGACAAAAATCTCAGTTTAGTAGCATTTGTTGATTTCCACAGTGTAAATATTCCCACAACAACTAATTTTAAACTATCTACATGACATCACTGAATGAGTACTACTATATAAGCCAGCACCAGCACTCCACTGGAAATATGATGGTTAAATGGAAATGTATATATACGAGCACTTTATACAGTCAAACTAGACAAATGTTACATGAGGCATTTTCTTATATAACATCTTTTTATGGTACTAGTCAATAAACCTAATATCTTTCTGTGACACACACATACAAACTCCTACATTTTTAGAGAAAAAATAAATTATGTTATGTATATTACAGATGGGAAATTAGATGTTTTAAAACGATGTTCAACAGAAATAAATCTTGGCTGCCCCCAAAATGATCAGAACACTCAATTACACTTAATCTAATAAATTCAGGTTATGTGGCATTGTTTCTATCATTAGTTGGAAAGAGATAACTTATTTCAGGAGAAAAACATTTATTTTTTCTACAATTGCTTGTGTAGCTAACAAGAGATCCCAAAATACTATATACGAAGCAAAACCTGTCAGAATTAAAGGGAGGGAGACATAAGACAGTTTCAACAATAATAGATGGGGACTTTATTTTCCACTTTCAACAACATGTTGAAGAACTAGACAGAAGACCAGCAGAAATAGAAGACCTGAATAACACTATAAATCAACTATACCTAACAGATACCTCACACCATCCCAGCAACAGCAGGATACACATTATTCTCAAGAACACATGGAAAATTTTCTCCCAGGTAGACCATATGTCAGACCACAAAGCAAATCTCAATACGTTTTAAAAGATTAAAATTATACAAACTATGTTCTCTGACTACAATGGAGTAAAATCAGAAAATAACAGAAGGAAAACTGGAAAACTCACAAATATATAGAAATTAAACAGCACCCCTAAATAAACAATGAGACAAATGAGAAACCACAAGAAATTAGAAAATACTTTGAGGTGAACATAAATGAGAACACAACATATCAAGATTTATGGGATGAGGTGAGCATAGTGGCTCAAGCCCATAATGCTAGCACTTTGGAGGCTGAGGCAGGAAGACTATTGAGCCCGGGAGTTTGAGACCAACCTGGACAACAGAGTGAGACCCCGTCTCTACAAACAATTTTTAAAAATTAGCTGAGTGTGGTGGCACGCACCTGTAGTCCTACTCAGGAGGCTGAGGCAGGAGGATCACTTGAGCCCAGGGAGGTAGAGGCTGCAGTGAGTTATGACTGCACCACTGGCACTCCAGCCTGGGTGACAGAGTGAGATCCTGTCTCAAAAAATAATAAATAAAGAAATAAATAAAGACTCATGAGGTGCAGTGAAAGCAGTGCTCAGAGGCAAATTTATAGCTGCAAATGCCTGCATTAAAAAAATATCTCAAATCAGTAAAGTGAAATTCCACATTAAGAAACTATAGAAACGAAAAATAAAAACAAACCCAAAGCAAGCAGTAAAAAAAGACTGAAGCACAAATGAATGAGATAGAGAGCAGAAAAACTACAGAGAAAATCAATGAAACTTAAAATAGGTTCTTTAAAAAGATAAACAAAATTAGCAAACCTTTAGCTACACTGACCAAGGCAAAAAGAGAGAAGACTCAAACTACTAAAACCAGGAATGAAAGCAGGGACATTCCTGCTGACCTTACAGAAATAAATAAGATTATAATAGAATACTAGGACAATTGCATGCCAACAAATTAGAAACCTACATGAAATATACAAACTCTCAGAAATACACAAACTACCAAAACTGACTCAAGGAGAAACAGAAAATCTGAGATCTTTAATAAGAGATTGAATCAGCAATCAAAAAACTTCCAGGAAAGAGAAGCCCAGGACTAGATGGCTTCATAATGAATTCTACCCAATGTTTAAAAAAGAATTAACATCAATCCTTCAAATTCTTCCAAAAAAATGGAAGAAGAGGAAATTCTTAATTCATTCTCTGAGTCCAGAATTACCCCGATACTAAAATCAGAGTAAGAGATCACATGAAAACTACTGACCAGTATCTCTTAGGAATATAGATGCAAAAATCCTCAACAAAAGATTAGCAAATTAAATCTAGCATTATATTAAAAGAACTACATGTCATTATCCCAGGAATACAAAGTGGCTCACCATACACAAAACAATGAAATATACCATTTTAATAAAATGAAGGGAAAAAACCTACACTATCATCTCAGTAGGCATCAAAAACGCATTTGACATGATACAATGTTCCTTCGTGATAAAAACACTCAACAAACTAGGAACAGAAGGGCATTTCTTCAACCTGTTTTATAAGCATTTGTGTAATGCAGTCTGATTTATATAATCAAAATGGAGTAGCAAAGATGGTAGGCCTTATTAAACAAAAAAGGATGGGCCGGGTGCGGTGGCTCACGACTGTAATCCCAACACTTTGGGAGGCCGAGGCAGGCGGATCGCTTGAGGTCAGGAGTTTGAGATCAGCCTGGCCCACATGGCAAAACCCCCATCTCTACTAAAAATACAAAAATTAGCTGGGCATGGTGGTGCACACCTGTACTCCCAGCTACTTGGGAGGCTGAGGCAGGAGAATCGCTTGAATCTGGGAGGTGGAGGCCGCAGTTAGCTGGGATCATGCCACTGCACTCTAGCCTGGGTGACAGAGCAAGACCCTATCTCAAACATAAATAATTAAATGAATGAAAATATTATTGTTGGCCCATTTAATGATAAAAATATCATATTAATATAACATGGAAGTACTGTTTTTTTCCTATCATACAGGCAAAGATTAAAAGTATGCTAAGCTGGGTGTGGCAGCTCACACCTATAGCCCAGCTACTTGGGACGCTGAGGCAAGATCAGCCTGGGGAACAAAGCAAGACCTTGTCTCTAAAAGAAAAAAATATACATATATGTATATTTTTAAAAAAATTTAAAAACTATTTATTGAAATTCAAGTTTATTTAACAAAAATAACAGCTTAAAAAATAATTGGAACACCTGATTTACATTTAATTCCAATAAACCCAGATTATGCTGTATTATACCTTTATAGTAAACAGTTTCTTTGCAGTGTGTTAGCTGTATAAATATAAGAACCAATAAACTACGTCTAAGATGTGCTCTCAAACAGAATTTAAGTTCCAACATTAATATGAAACAAAATATTTATAATTCAGCCATTTAGAGACTGGTTCAATTTTCTTTATTCAGAAAGGCCTATGTAGCTTAATCTGAATCTCGGTTTTACTTATGGGCAAGTTACTTAATTTCTCGAAACCTCAGATCTCTCTCTACTGAAGAAGGACTAATAACATCTCCCCCAAAGTATTGTTGTGAGGTTTAAGAAAATGACATTTTATTTGGTGTCTGAAATGTAAACAGGTATTTAATGAGGAATACGTTCTCTCTTCTAATTAGAAGTAATAAGTTTCTATATTAAAACCAACTTCATCTTTGGGGTCTACTTTAGTACCAGCTTAGCCTCAAAGAGGTTCATATGTCAGGACCAATATTCTAGGCCCTTCCTTAGCCAGGTTTATATTCAGCCTAGAATCATCTTAGCCTCCGTTCACACTTTTCCTCCAGAGTGGGCTTCTTAATTCTTTTTTTTTAATTATTATTATACTTTAGGTTTTAGGGTACATGTGCACAATGTGCAGGTTTGTTACATATGTATCCATGTGCCATGTTGTTTTGCTGCACCGATTAACTAGTCATTTAGCATTAGGTATATCTCCTAATGCTGTCCCTCCCCCCTCCCCCCAACAGTCCCCGGAGTGTGATGTTCTTTTTTAATGGCACTATTAAGTTTTGTCAGAGAGGGCACTGGAGCCCACATTAAGGTCAGGTCTGTGCCGCCTTGTCGGGGGGCAAGGTTAAAAAATTCAATTATAACTTTTGAAAATAGAATGTCTGTTTTTAACTACTGAAAGACAGTATGATTTAAAAACTTGACTCAAATATGTTATTTTAGTATCCACATACTGAAAAAGAAATTGAGGAAACTGGCAACTTGTATCTTCAACATCTGCTTTCAGTTTTAGTGAGGCTTATCCTCACTACTTTCATTCCTCAGATCCATTTCCCAACCTGAAAAACTTATTTGTCCCTTCTCTTCTCTCTTCAGACTCCAGTTAGGGTTCTCTTGTTTAATATAGATAAATTTAAACATTGACCTCTAAAATAAATACTCTACTTTTGTTTTTTAACAAAATTGTGTATTAAAAATAGATTTTAAAGACTATTTGATAGATTCTTGGGGGCTTGAGATCTTTGGACAGCTCCCAAATTTCTGTCTAATGTTGTCTTTCTGTTCTGCTTCCATGTGGGATGACTTAAATTAAGTGTATTTAAAATAGAACCTGGGGGCCGTGGATCAGCTGTCAGGAGTTTGAGACCAGCCTGACCAATACGGTGAAACCCCGTCTCTACTAAAATAATAATAATAATAATAATAATAAAATAGAACTGTTAGGCCAGGCGTGGCGACTCATGCCTGTAATCTCAGCACTTTGAGAGGCTGAAGTTGGGAGAATGACTTGAGCCCGGGAGTTCAATTGAGTTTAAGGAGCCCTTGAGCCCAGCCTGTGCAACATAGGGAGACCCTGTCTCTACAAAAAATTTAGAAATTAGCCAGGTGTGGGGACACATGCCTGTATGGTCCCAGGGACTGAGGAGGCTGAGGTGGGAGAATTGCTTGAGCCCAGGAGGTCAAGGCTGCAGCGAGCTGTGATTGTGCCACTGCATCCAGCCTGGGTGACAGAGCGAATCCTTGTCTCAAAAAAAATTAAAAAAAAAAAAAAAGGAAAAATTTAGAATCTGTTAACTCTTCAAGTGGCCACACTGAATATTTTTCATTAACTTTAAATACATTTTCAACAAAGGCAGCTGAATTGGGGGAAATATGGGGAAGTTTGAGGGGGCAGAATAAAACTTAAAAATTGAATCTTGGCTGGATGCAATGACTGACTCATGCTTATAATCCTGGCACTCTGGAAGGTGAGGTGGAGGTGGGAGAATTGCTCAAGGCCAATTTGAGACAAGCCTGGGCAAACGGCAAAACCCTGGCTCTCAAAAAAAAAAAAAAAAAAATTAGCTGGGCATGATGGCACACACACTGTAGTCCTACTCAGGAGGCTGAGGTGGAGGGTTGCTTGAGTCCAGTTCAAGGTTACAGTGAGCCATGATCACACCACTGCACTTCAGCCTAAATAAGACCCTGTCTCAAAAACAAAACAAAACCAAGCAAAACTGAATCTCATCATTACAATAAAATTGAGAATCCAAAAGTCTGTCCAAGTAAGCATGTGAACTTATAACATGAATTTAATATCAGTGAGGAAAATGATGTATTATTTAATAAATAGTACAGAAAACTCATTAACTATTTGGAAAAAACAAACTATACTGTGACTTTACTTCTTAAATCAAAATAAATTTGGGTGGGGCAACGATTTAAATATGAAAAATGCAACCATAAAATATATGCTAGAAAAAATATGGGTAAATATTTTCAAAAACTTGGAATGAGAAAGACCTTTCTAAACACCTCACAGAACCTAAAGTCCATGAGAAAAAAATCCCTAAGAAAATTTTAATGTAAAACTAAATGAAAATAGGCTTAAAAGCAAACAAAAAAAAAACTGGGGAAAAAATATGCAACAGATGTGATATATAAAGGGGTTTCTCAAATGTATGAAGAATTCTTTCTTATGTATCAATTAAAAATCTCTAGAGCTCAGCTGGGCGTGGTGGCTCATGCCTGTAATCCCAGCACTTTGGGAGGCCAAGGTGGGCGGATCACTTGAGGCCTGGAGTTTGAGAACAGCCTGGCCAACGTGGTGAAACCCCATCTCTATTAAAAATACAGAAATTAGCCGGGCGTGGTGGTGCGTGCTTGTAATCCCAGATACTCGGGAGGCTGAGGCACGAGACTCGCTTGAACCTGGGAGGTGGAGGTTGCAGTGAGCTGAGATTGTGCCATTGCACTCCAGCCTGGGCGACAGAGTGAAACTCTGTCTCAAAAAAACCAAAAAACAAACAAACAAACTAACAAACAAAAACAACTCTAGAGCTCAATAGCAAAAAGTGAGCTAATGCCATGAAAATGGGCAATTCATAAAAGAAGTGCAATGTCCAAAAATCATATGCGAACATGAATGTAGCTAGTCATCAGGGTAAAAATAAAGATGATTCTTCCTGTATTGGATTGGCAGTGATTAAAAGAGTCACAGAAGGCAGACTGATGAAGAAGTAGAGAGTAAGTTGCTCTCCCTGCACTGTGGGTAGGAGTGCAAATCAGTGCAGCATTTCTGGAGGGGAGTTTGGCAATATGTAGGAATTTTTACAAGTTATATAACCTTTGGCCCAGTAATCCCCCTTTATGAATCTACCTGAAGGAGATAATTATCCAAAAGTGAAAATATGTGTGCCCGAGGATGCTTATTGCTGATTTGCTGTTAAAAATCCAGAACACTAAAAACAACCCTAAAATCATCACTAGGAGATGCTATTGCTCCCAATAATCAATACAATTTATTACAATGCCCTCTGTACTTTAGATGTCTATAACATAATGCTGAGGGAAGTATGTAGTATACTTGCTGCTTCCAGGACCCCATGTGTAACAGACGCCAGTTATATGAAATTCAGAGAAGTCTAGAAGGATGTTTATCAAAATTTTGAGAGTGGTTTCCACTCGATAGAGGGTTTTAAGGAAATTAAAAAAGAAACTTTTTGATTTGTATTTTTCAGTAACATTGGAATTTAAACAAATAAGTATGCATCATGTTTACAAAGACATTAAAGCTATTTCTAAAAAGAGAAAACATTAAAAATTATCTTCAAATTAATCCTTTATAATTTTATTTTTTAACCAAGTAGAGTATGATCTGGTACTCCTTTTGGAGGCTAATCTCTAGATTACCTCCAAGGGAAGTGTTTTTCACATGTGGTCTTGGGTTATCTCTATCAGAATCACCTAGGATAATCACTTTTTTAAAATGTAGAGTTCCAGGCTCCCTTCCCTGCCACTACCGTACCCCAACCAAACCCAGTAAGTCAACATATCTGAGGGTGAAGTTCCGACATAGTTCCCAAGCACACCTGGTGACATGTATGTATATTTAAGCCTGTGAATCATTACTCAGGAGAAGAAAAAAGGAAGAGTTAGCAAGTTTACCAATGTCATTCATATTTACTTTTTTAGTCACGCTCCCTTGCTTTCTCTCTTTTTGGCTTTCCACCTGTTTTCCCACAATCTGCAGAAGCTGAAATCAAAATGAACTAAGAGCATTAATTATCAGGTGTTTTCGGGATTAAAACATTTAGGAAAACCCACAGAATGGCTGGTATTCCTAGCAACCACCAATTCTTTTGTCTCAATTTCTCAACTTACCTTGTACTTGGATTTTTGATGAAGCCAGTGTTTACGAAATTAGGACACAGACATGTTGTTTTGACTCCAGTTATTTGTAAGGCAGCCAGTTCATCTGTCAAAGTTTTATGAAATCCAACAGCAGCAAACTTGCTTGAACTGAAAATAAAGAGAGAGTTTACAAAATAATTCAAGAATTCTGAAATGTCTGCCTATTTTCCTCAATTCAGCATGGTCCTCTGCAGAGCAATGTGGGCACTCCCTGAATCTCAGGCCCCAGTCCAGAGCTACTGCATCAGAAACCACATCTTACAAGATTCTCAAGTAAATCTGTAGGCACATTAAGGTCTAAGAAGCCCTGACACAGAAGATTTATTGCATTTTAGCATCACTTAACGGAATAAGAACATTTCCTTAAAAAGCCTTTTAAAGAAAATTAACAGAGTATTTGTTTTTGTTGTTGTTCCACAAAATTCAATGTCACTATAAGCTGTTCCTTATTTACTTTAAGATGGTCACAGAATTTGCTGAAAACTTTTCCTGGATAAATCCTATTCTTCCTTTAAGTCACAGCTTCACTTCCTCAAAGAGGCCTTTCCTAACCCCCAGTCTAAATTATTTTCTTATTATATAGTAATTTTCAGTTTTCTATGATAGTATCTATGTCAGATTTGTAAGTGAACATTCATTTGAGAATAAATTTTTTTTTTTTTTTTTTGAGACAGAGTCTTTCTCTGTCCCCCAGGCTGGAGTGCAGTGGCATGATCTCTGCTCGCTGCAAGCTCCGCCTCCCAGGTTCCCGCCATTCTCCTGCTTCAGCCTCCCTAGTAGCTGGGACTACAGGTGCCCGCCACCACGCTCAGCTAATTTTTTGTATTTTTAGTAGAGACGGGGTTTCACCATGTTAGCCAGGATGGTCTCGATTTCCTGACCTCGTGATCTGCCCACCTCGGCCTCCCAAAGTGCTGGCATTACAGGCGTGAGCCACCACGCCCGGCCAAGATTAAATTTTTTAAAACATCTGTCTCCCACACCTTTCCTATAAGCTCCATGACTGTTTTGGTCGCCAGTGAATCTCCAGGGCCCAGCACTGTGCTTGGCTCTTAAGTGCTCAAAGAATATTTGTCAAATGAATGAATCACAATGCAAAGCGTTTCTTACTGTAACAGCTCTTTCGTTTGGAAGTAGTAGTGAAATTACTTATTCTAAATGGACATTACTTTCTCAGGTTTTTTTTTTATTTAAAAAGGGCTTTATTGAGATATAAATTCATATGTCATACAAAGCATTCACTTAATGTATACAATTAAATGGTTTTTGATATATAATTAACTTAAAAGTTGTGGTATAATATATATCGTGTAAAATATGTCATCTTAACCATTTTTACATGTGCAATTCAGTGGCAATAATTACCAGATAATCTTTTATTCTGTTAAATCTGTATGAATTAGCAATTATACAAAGTAGCTATATATTCTGGCCAGTTAATCTATGCTTTGGAAGATAGAAAGCTGTGGAAATGTCTCTCTTACCTTTTTTTAAAAAGTTTAGTTTTAGGCACATATTGAAGCTGATATGGTTTGGCTGTGGACCCACCCAAATCTCATCAACAATTATAATCCCAATTGTAATCCCCACATGTTGAGGGAGGGCACTAGTGGGAGGTGACTGGATCATGGGGGCAGTTTTCCCCATGCTGTTTTCGTGATAGTGAGGGAGTTCTCACAAGATCTGATGGTTTTTTTAAGTGTTTGGCAGTTCGTCTCTTGCTCTTACTCTCTCTCTCTCCTGCTACATTTAAGACATGCCTGCTTCCCCTTCCTCTGTAATTGTAAGTTTCCTGAGGCCTCCCCAGCCACGCAGAACTGTGAGTCAATTGAACCTCTTTCCTTTATAAATTGCCCAGTCTTGGGCAGTTATTTATAGCAGGGTGAGAGTGGACTAATACAGAAGGCTTAAAAGACAGATTATTAGATTAAATTATATGAGATTAAAATCTTCTGCATAGTGAAAAACAACATAAATAAAAATCATATCTAAAATAGATTACTATGTGCTAGACATTGCCCTCAGTTATTCTGATGCATTTTGGAGTTTTCTGGGGAGTCTTTCTCTGTCACTTAGGCTGGAGTGCAGTGATGCAATCATAGCTCACTTCAACCTAGGAACTTCCGTGCTCAAGCAATCCTATCACCTCAGCCTCCCACGTAGCTGGGACTACAGGCATGTGCCACAACACTTGAATAATTATTTTACTTTATTGTAGAGATGTGGGTCTCGCTACGTTGCACAGGCTGGTTTCAAACTCCTGGGGTTAAGTCATACTCTTGCCTCAGTCTCTCAAGGCACTGGGATTATAAGTGTGAGCCACAGTACCTGGCCTATTCTAAATAATTATTTCATTTAATCTTCATAACACCCCTATAAAATATATTAAGATCCTCATTTACCAAAGAGGAAACTGAGGTAAAGATGGGTTATCAAACTTGCCTGAAGATACAAAACAAAGTGGCAGAATCAGGTTTTACGGGTGGGTAATAAACCAGGTTTATGTATGATATACTCTAAACTTTATTAACTCCAAGCAAATTAAGAGGCAAGTGACAAACTGGTAAAGCATTTGCAACATATAAGACAAGGATAAGCTTAATATATGGCAACTCTTATAAAGGAATAAGACAATACTCTAATAGATAAATGGCTAAAGGGCGTTCATGGAAAAATCATAATATAAAAATGCCAGTAGATATAGGCATATAAAAATGATTTACTTTAGGAATAATTCATATAAAAGCAAAGTAAGACAAGACAGAATTCTTGCCTAGCAGTAATTATAAGGATATGAAATTTTTATCTGAGTTTTTTTAATGTACAGATTTTTCCCCTCATATAATTGAATCTAGCAATCTTTTCAAGCCTTCATTCAATATATGTCAAACTTTCAAAAAAGTGATAAAAAACACTTTCTTTCCACAGCTTTCTATTTTCCAAAGCACAGGTTAACTGGTAGGCTTTTCTGGAAGGCAATTTGGCAAAAGGTATCAAATTCATTAAAAGTATGCTGTGCTCTCAGATCCAGTGTTATCCCAAGGAAATAATCAATCATGTCTCCAAAAATTAATGTTCAAGGATAGTCCCTGGAGTGCAGTTCATTAAAGCAAATAGTTGGGAATAATGTGAAACGTCTGTAGTGGACAGCTGTTGTTTTTTCCCAACAGCATTCGTGTCCCCTTGTTCTGGTAATACCACTGTCACCAAATGCATACAGTGATTGGCTCCAGGCTAGTCTAGTCACTGACCTCTAGAATAAGAACGTTTGAAGCCATTGTTGAAGTGATGTTTGTCTTCCCCTCCTGCTGGACTTGGAATTTAAAGGGTTTAACCCTGGAACTTTTGGTAGATATCTGGTCATCAGAGGAAGACAGCCTGCTTGAGACTTTAATTACAGAACCAAAAAATTCCTCTTTGGGCCTGGGGCGGTTTAAGTTTTTTGCTCCTTACAACTGAAAGAGTGACAAAATACCAATGATAATGAGTAAATTGAATAACTAGTGGCACCGTATGTGCAGTGGTATCCCACGCAGAAACAGAAAACAATGTTGCACATAATATATATTTATTAACATATAAATATTATTTTAAATTAAGAGCCAAAATTATATATAGATTTTTTCAGTGCATAACTGTATGCTTGTATTTACAATATCATTAAAAATTATAACATGCATATCATGATTATTTTGTCAGAGGCATGTAAACCAGAGCAACTCCATCTTAAATAGGAGCTGGGTAAAATAAGGCTGAAACCTACCAGGCTGTATTCCCAGATGGTTAAGGCATTCTAGTCACAAGATGAGATAGGAGGTCAGTACAAAATACAGGTCTTAAAGACTTTGCTAATAAAACAGTTTGCAATAAAGGAGCCACCAAAACCAAACCCACCAAAACCAAAATGGCCACAAAAGTGACCTCTGGTCGTCTTCACTGCTACACTCCCACCAGCGCCATAACTGTTCACAAATGCCCTGGCAACATCAGGAAGTTACCCTATATGGTCTAAAAAAGGGAGGCATTAATAATCCACCCCTTGTTTAGCATATTACCAAAAAATAATCATGAAAATGGGCAACCAGCACCCCTTGGGGCTGCTCTGTCTACGGAGTAGCCATTCTTTTATTCCTTTACTTTCTTACTAAACTTGCTTTTGGCCGGGCATGGTGGCTCACGCCTGTAATCCCAGCACTCTGGGAGGCCAAGGCAGGTGGATCACGAGGTGAGGAGATCGAGACCATCCTGGCTAACACAGTGAAACCCCGTCTCTATTAAAAATACAAAAAATTAGCCGGGCATGGTGGCGGGCACCTGTAGTCCCAGCTACTAGGGAGGCTGAGGCAGGAGAATGGCATGAACCCAGGAGGTGGAGCTTGCAGTGAGCTGAGATCATGCCACTGCACTCCATCGTGGGCAACAGAGCGAGATTCTGTCTCAAAAATAAATAAATAAATAAATAAATAAATAAATAAATAAATAAATAAGTAAACTTTCTTTCACTTTGCACTGTGGACTCACCCTGAATTCTTTCTTCCGCGAGATCCAAGAACCCTCTCTTGGGGTCTGGATCAGGACCCTTTTCTGGTAACATCTTTCTGGCAACCACGAAGGGACTAAAGTGCAGAAACCCTGACCCTACGGCTACCTTTAGGTAAGTGTTGGGGTCCTGTAACATATTTCTGGCGGACCATAGAGTTACAATACTGAAGAGACCCCCGACCCAAAGGAAAATCATCGGGGCACACCAGTGGGCTGACTTTGAGTAAGTGGGGTGCCTACACCTGGGTAAAGAATGGGATTGGGTTAGATGCCCAACTTAGGGGAGTTAGAGTCTCTCCTAAAACAGAGTGGGTTACAGGTGCTTCTTAATAACAGGCAAGGACACTTGACCGACGTCAAGTTAGAGGCCTGACTTAGGAGGGTTAGAATCCCTTCTAAGATTTAGGAGGTTAGGCCAGGTGCAGTGGCTCACGCCTGTAATCCCAGCACTTTGGGAGGCCGAGGCGGGTGGATCACTTGAGGTCAGGAGTTCGAGACCAGCTTGGCCAACATGGTGAAACCCGGTCTCTACTAAAAATACAAAAATTAGCCAGGCGTGGTGATGCGTGCCTGTAATCCCAGCTACTCAGGATGCTGAGGCAGGAAAATTGCTTGAACTCGGGAGGCTGAGGTTGCAGTGAGCCGAGATTGTGCTGCTGCACTCCAGCCTGGCCGACAGAGCGAGACTCCATCTCAAAAATAAAATAAGATAAAATAATAAACAAAATAAATAAGATTTAGGGGGTTAGAGGACCCTCTCAGTAAAGTCCCTTTCAGCTAAGAACAGGTTCGGCACTATGGGATGTTAACTGCTGTTCTCTTTGGATTAATCTGCCTTTGTACTCTTTGCTGATGGCTATGGGTGACAGGGTTAGGCATGCACAGGATCGTGGGACATAGGGAGCTTTTTCTTCCCTAAAAGGGGAAACTTGAGAGCTGATAGGATTGCTGGAAAAGATCCCTGCTCAACCGACAGCAGCAGCCTGAAATTTTCAGTGTCGCTGCAATAGGTGGGTCTTTCTCTGGCCTCCCTGCTAATTTTGCCTTCCCCACCCTGCCACAGGCAATACTTTCTGTCTCTACTTTGCCTTTCCCTTTCTTATCTTTTCTATTACTCAGGGCAAACTTCTTGCCCAGAGACCACATGTTGAAATTCCAAGTCAGAGGTTGGATTAAAGATGATGGGGCCCAACTGGGGGTAAATTTAAGCCTTGCCAGTTTGATATTGGGTGCTAAACAGAGTAGCTAATGTCTATGTTTTATCATGCATATTTTGCTCTGGCCAAAATGAAAAAAAAAAAAAAATTTCCTTTATGATGCAGCTTGGCCTCCGGAGAGATGGTGCCACAAACCCGATCACTAGGGCTGCTCAGGGAAAAGGAACCCAGAAGCCTGGCATGCCAGCAAAAGGCTAAGAATTTGTTACCAGTCAGATTTTTAGCTACTCTCTCTCTGTGCAAACAGTTGAATGAATGGAAAAAAAAAATCAGTGTTTATCCCCTCTGTAAAGACTTAATTAATGCGAAAAAGAATTCTAAGGTTAGTCTTAAGCTGGTGTATTTTGTGCTATGAATTCGTTTTTCCGTGTAGAGGGGTACTTCAGGATAAAACATGGGCTTAGAACACCTGTAAGCCCGCTTTTTAAGATGACCCAGCAAGCTGGTCAGTAACAAACTTGGTTGCAGGTCCCTGAAACGAACAAAAAACCCGATGAAGTCTCCACCTTGTTTTATGTGCTTGGGAGCTTGCAGTACCTTCTCTTGGGCTCCGTCTTCCAGGGAACAAGAATTTTAAAGTTCATGTCATAGCCAGCTCTGAAAATCATATTAAATAGTTAAAAGCCTTTGCAAGCTCAAAATTAACTAATCTAGACTCCTTCTGAGAAAAGAAATGGACTCTGCCCAGTCCTGTAGCTCAGTAGCGAAAGTTTTGCACTTTCACAGTGGCAGTCTAGGTTCAATTCCCCACCTAGGAAGTAAGTCACTACTGATTTAATATATGTGTGACCCTGTCTATTCTCTTCTCCTCTGTGGACTGTCTTCAATTTTCCTTCCTCTAAGCACCTAGGAGTTTACCTTTGGTAAAGTTCAGAAGCTGGAAATATTGGCCGCTTGGCATGGCTAAAGTCGGGTAATAAGAGCTCTGAAAGGATTTCTTCTTTAAAGAGCACTATGGTTAAAAGCCAGCTTAATTAAAAGTGGAACAAGCTATAGATATATTTAAAAGGCCTTTATGTTTTTGTCTTCTTGAAGCTTGTTTTGCTGGAAAAAGGTTTTTTCTTTCTCAGTCAACAAAGAATTATTTTTCTTTGTTTTTTTCTTTTTTTTTTTGTCTTGTTACTATTAATGCTCACATGAAAGGCCCGTAGATAACTTCTGGTAGCTTGGGACTACTTGGGAAAAACAAAGGCGGCACCACAGACCCAGTTTTGGGAAAAAAAAAAAAAGAAAAAAAAAACCCCTCTGTTTTCCTCATGAAACCCCAAGAATTAAAAGCAGATAGATTCCTCTCAAAATCAAAGGCTCTGTTCTGTTTTGCATTGTGTTATCTGACGGTTTTGAGTTTGGGGGAGGGGGGGATCAGCAATCACTTTGCATTATGAGAGAGCTTTGGTATGTAATAACTGGTAGGAGATGTACTTTAAGGGGTGGCTAATAGTAGTTATGGAGGGATACTTGACTCTGCACACTTGGATCAGAAGCATGCTCTTGGCCACCTGGTAGATAAGGCAACATCCTCACCCCTCACTGGGAGATGAGACTCTCATGAGGATGGGCTGATTACAAAATGGGCTGATTGGCTTTAGGTTGCCTTGCAATGAAATGCACAGTCGGTAAAAGCACTGCATTGTCTTCTCCCGTAGTATTTCCCTCCTTTTGGGGATCCAGGATCCAGTATAAAATGGCACCTTTAATTTTGGAGTCTGTCTGCCTTCAGCTGCTTATTTGCTACTTATTTAGCCCTAGAAACGCATGCTCTCCTGGCCCTGTTCCTCCAAGGGCTCCACCCTGAAACCAGTAATCCAATTAAGAAACTGGCAAATGGTGGGGTGATGGCTCACGCCTGTAATCCTAGCACTTTGGGAGGCCGAGGTGGGCGGATCACTTGAGGTCAGGAGTTCAAGACCAGCCTGGCCAACATGGGGAAAACCTGTCTCTACTAAAAATACAAAAATTAGCTGGGTGTGGTGGTGGTGGGTGCCTGTAATCCCAGCTACTCGGGAGGCTGAGGCATGAGAATCACTTGAACCTGGGAGGCAGAGGTTGCAGTGAGCCAAGATCATGCCACTGCACTCCAGCCTGGGTGACAAGAGCGAAACTCTGTCTCAAAAAAAAAAAAAAAAAGAAAAAAAAAGAAACTGGCAAACGAAAAACTGCACAAGTGCTGAATCTTCTGTCCATTTATAGTGGATGTTTATATATTACAAAGCTCTAATTAATTGACTTAGAAAAATAAGTGTATAAATCAAATATTTTGTCAGAAAAATAGAAACTTTAATGCCTTTTTGTTCATGTGACTTTAGTAATCTTTTGAAAATAAAGACAGTTTTAAAGTTTATTGGTAAAATAAAATGTCTTAAAAATGTAGACATTTGGTCTAAATTAAGGTCAGATATCAGATTTGCTAAATGCTTTAAGGACAAATTGTTTCTTTAACTTTTGAAAACTGTTCTATTTATCTACATTAAAGCCATCAGATTCTAGATAAGGCCTCCACGATATGTGGAATTAGCCATGCCCCCTGGCTATGCTGGAGAGTCAGCCCTTATCTGCACGTCTGCCTGGTGTGTCCTAGACTAGGCTCCACACCCAGTACATAATTAAAATCCCTTACTTTTCCCAACGTTGTGTTGAGGTCTTACTTTGTTGCCCAGGCTGGAGTGCAGTGGTGAAATCATGGCTCACTGCTGCCTTCAATTCCTGGGCTCAAGCAATCCTCCCACCTCAGCCTCCTGCGTAGCTGGGACTAGAAGCACGCACCACCACACTTAGCTAATTTAAAATATATTTTGTAGAGGTGAGATCTTGCTATGTTACCCAAGCTATTCTTGAACTCCTGAGCTCAAGCGATCCTCCTGCCTTGGCCTCCCAAAGCCTGGGGGATTACAGGTGTCAGCCACCATGCCTGGCCCCAGATTTTTCTTTTAAATAACATTTTATTACAAGCTAATGTTCAGGACTCAGTTTTACTGAGCATTCCCACACTGGCAACTTTTCATGCTTATAAATTGGCTATTTGGGTTGACAGAATATATTAGCTAGCTAATTGTTTTCTTTTAAAAATCAAAATACTTGTGAACAAATTACTTAGCAAGCAGCAAAAAACATTTTAGAATAGAATCAAAAGCTTCACCCTCCTCCACCATAAATCCAGTTCTTTTATCTTGCATTCTTCATATTAATCATTAAAACTGTTGAACTATAACTCTGAAAAGAAATTAAAATATTTTTTCCTAAGATAGGCTACTAGAGCTAGAATAGATTATTTTCTGTGGCTGTAGTGACACAGGACAATGACAGGTGAGGGCTGAATTACAGGGAAAAGGATCAATAATCTTATTTTCCCTCTCATTTCATCCCAAAATCTAGGTGTCAGAGCATATATCATGAATTCCACTGGGGCAAAGCATTCTGGAAGCTAAAATTAGAGGTGGGAACTCCCTGTTTTGTGTGAATAACAGGAAGTGAAATTGAAATGTAATGCCAACAGCCAACCTCTTGTTATTAAACACTTGCAGGATTTCAGATTTTATGCTAAGCGCAATATATTGTATGATTTAAACCTTACAGCATTCTAATAAGTTACATATTATTGTTATTATTATTACTATTTTTTTTGAGACGAAGTCTCGCTCTGTTGCCAGGCTGGAGTGCAGTGGCACGATCTCAGCTCACTGCAACCTCCGCCTCCCAGGTTCAAGCGATTCCCCTGCCTCAGCCTCCCGACTAGCTGGGACTACAGGCACGTACCACAAGCCCAGCTAATTTTTTTTGTATTTTTTAGTAGAGACGGGGTTTCACCATGTTGGCCAGGATGGTCTCAATCTCTTGACCTCGTGATCCGCTTGCCTCGGCCTCCCAAAGTGCTGGGATTACAGGCGTGAGCCACCGCGCCTGGACTAGATATTATTATTAACCTATTTTATGGATGAGAGAAATGAAGCACAGAGTAGAGTAACTCGCCTAAGGTCACACAGCTGGTGAGTGATTGAGTCAAGATTCATAATGCCATTATAAATGATATTATGTCATTCATAAATAATATTTTTACTGGAAACAACCCAAATGCTCATAAATAATAGAATGGACAAATAAATTGTTGTCTGGTCACATGACACAACACTATGCAGCCATGAAAATGATAACACTATAGCTACTAACCACAACACGGATAAATCTCACAAATACAGTGTGATTCCATGGACATAAAGATCAAAAATAGACAAAATTAATCTAAGGTGTTATAAGTCAATATAGTGGTTACCTTTGGGAAGGAAGGAGAGACTGGTGATTGGGAAGGGTTCCAAGAGGAGGTTCTAGGGTCCTGTAATGTTCTATTTTTTTGACCTGCATGGTAGTTAAATGGATGTATCCACTTTGTAGTAACTCACTGAGCTGCACACTTATGACTTCTTCATTCTTATAAATGTATTTCACGTGTCAATAAAAAAGGTTTAAATGTTTAAAAAAGCAGTGTCTCAGTTTAATTGCCCAATTGTTAATAACAATATCTGATAAACACTGCTTTCTGCTGGTAGTAATCTTTAGCACATCTCTGCGAAAGTCCTATCATTGATTAGATGCTGAGCAAAAACCAGAGCTGGCTGAGTTGAAGATAACTGTGGCCAGTAAGGATCACAGACTGCAGTAGTTCAGGCCAGTGATAGCTGAGGATTCTGAAGAGGAGTTCTCTAAGGGCTAGCAAAGCACAGCTCTGTCACGAAGCTGGAAGTGTACAAACCCCTTGTGTGGTTGCAACCCTGCATGTTAGCCCAAATGGCACCCTTGTGTGGTTTCTTAAAAGCCACTTCTCGGCTGGGTGAGGTGGCTCACACCTGTAATCTCAGCACTTTGGTAGGCCGAGGCGGGTGGATAATGAGGTCAGGAGATCCAGACCATCCTGGCTAACATGGTGAAACCCCATCTCTACTAAAAATACAAAAACAAAATTAGTCGGTCATGGTGGCGGGTGCCTGTAGTCCCAGCTACATGGGAGGCTGAGGCAGGAGAATTGCTTGAACCTGGGAGGCAGAGGTTGCAGTGAGCCAAGATTGCGCCACTGCACTCAAGCCTGGCAACAGCACGAGACTGTCTTAAGAAAAAAAAAGCCACTTCTCTCCTCAAGCAACTTTACTTGCATCTGCTGGAAAAATCCTTCAAGTCTAAAAGGACTCGAATGTGAATATAGCATGGTAGAATTGTGTAGTGCACAATCTGCACAACTGTGTGTGTCATCCCTGTTTTGACAGTACCTTATGAAAACCTTTATTTCTGCCGAAAACATCACCACTAATCACGAAGATAAATTTGTTTCTCACAAAAAGCACATTTTTCTCTTGGTTTTCAATGCGAAACACACAGTTAAACTGAATGAAGGCAGAACCCAAAGAGTTATAGTGTTCATTGTGCAAACAGAAGCAGCAGCACGACAGGGCTCACTGTCCTGCTGGGTTCTCTGATCCTCTTTGCCTATCTCAGTGCCCGGCAACTAAGATAAGAGGCTGGGGGTGAGCTGGGAGGGCGCTGTGTAGTAGTTGCGGGGGCTGGGATTGCGGGAGGGGGATAGCACCTGTAACTATCTTTCATCAAGGAAGTGAAATAAATGTCATATTTTATTAGCCCTTGATGGCTGGGGGTAATCACCTAACTTAAACTGGCTCTAAAAGAGACAATATACAATCTTGACATCATAGGTCTGTTCTGTGACTGCTTCACCAGTTATTTCATCTTTTTTTTTTTTTTGAAAATTCAGTCCAAGTCTATATTTATTTATTTATTTATTTTTGAGACAGGGTCCCACTCTATCGCCTAGGCTGGAGTGCAGTGGCATGATCTCAGCTCACTGCAACCTCTGCCTCCCAGGTTCAAGCAGTTCTCCTGCCTCAGCCTCCTGAGTAGCTGGGACTACAAGTGTATGCCAACATGCCCAGCTAATTTTTGTATTTTTTGGTAGAGATGGGGGTTTCACCATGTTGGCCAGGCTGGTCTCGAACTCCTGACCCCAGGTGATCTACCCTTCTTGGCCTCCCAAAATGCTGGGATTACAGGCATGAGCCACCATGCCCAGCCCCAAGTCTGTATTTATTTTTAAAACTATTAGAAAACCAATATATGAAAATATATGTTCAGAAAAAAAGAAAGAGAAAGAAGGAAAGGAAGGAAGGAAGGAAAAAAATATAGATGAGCAAAAAGAACAAAATAAAAATCCCTTAATTACTTGTCTTGCCATTACCTAAGAATAACCACTTTTTAGGTGTGATTAAAGAATTTGTTATATATCCTTGCAAATGCAAGTTGAATAAAAACAAATTACCCACCTATGCCTGTGTCTACGTATTTGCACACATATCTATAGCTACATATACAACTATATCCATGTTTTTAGAATTTAGATATTTAATTCCAAAGGAGAAAACAAATTTGAGCATTATATATGCAAATATATTTACACAATCATCATTCAACATTTTAAAAGTTATTATTTGCTGAAACACACAATAAGTATTCAATAAAACATAAAATACAGCCAAGAATTGGTAAGGTGTGTGTAACCAGTAGAATCATCCTAGATACAGTGGCCTAACTGATCTCCCCAGTGGAGTATAGGGTCACTGTGAACTGCTATTTCAAGTTTTTCAGTTATTCCAAGAGCATGGTTTTTTAAGTGGATAACCATTAAAATTTTTTTAAAAAACAATTCCCTTGTTTGGATTCTTTCAATGTTTAAAATCCCACTATTAGAAAACTAATATTTGAAAACATATGTTCAGAAAAAAAAAAGAAAGAGAAAAAAGGAAAGGAAGGAAGAAAGAAAATACTGATGAGCAAAAAGAACAAAATAAAGATCACTTAATTACTTGTCATTACCTAAGAATAACCACTTTTTAGGTGTGATTAGAATAAAACAGTTTGTTATATATCCTTGCAAATGCAAGTTGTATAAAAACAAATCACTGGGCTGGGCGCGGTGGCTCATGCCTGTAATCCCAGTACTTTGGGAGGCCAACGCGGGCGGATCACGAGCTCAGGAGATCGAGACCATCCTGGCTAACACGGTGAAAACCCGTCTCTACTAAAAATACAAAAAAAGTAGCTGGGCGTGGTGATGGGCACCTGTAGTTCCAGCTACTTGGGAGACTGAGGCAGGAGAATGGCGTGAACCCGGGAGGGGGAGCTTGCAGTGAGCCGAGATCGCGCCACTGCACTCCAGCCTGGGGGACAGAGCCAGACTCCGTCTCAAAAAAAAAAAAAAAAAAAAAATCACCCACCTATGCCTAATATTCTCTCTTTCTCACTCTGATTTCATTTCTGCAAAAATTTACCCATTTTTATTAATATTAAACATTATTAATATTAAATTTTGTTACACATGTTAATAATTAATACTAATTATTGTTCTTGTTTTGTAATTTCTTGCTGTTAAAAGAGATGAGAAATGTGTTAAAAGTGGTTGGCTCATAACTGAATAAATTTCCGGCTGCCACCTCTAGCAGCATCCTCTAGAAGGGGATTAATGATTGATAATGCTGTTAGACAAGAGACTTTGTGCAACTCTTTCTGCTTATTTTGTTAGACAAGAGACTTTGTGCAACTCTTTCTGCTTATTTTTTTGACAACCCTCAATAATAGACTGGAAAACTTCAAGTCTCTTATGATTATAAAGAGAGTTCTCATTAGACAGGGTAAGAAATCTCACACACAAGGAAAGCATAAGAACCAATGAAGGAAACACATGTTCACATACCAGTAAGCCAGTAGGAAGGGGACCGAAACATGTCCAGCTGCCGAAGCCACAGTGACAATATGGCCATGGTTATTCTTCATCATTGCAGGAAGAAATGCCTTTGTAGTCTACAAATAGTTTTTATTAAAAGAGAAAAAAATACTGTATTTCAAACTCACAGACCCATTGGGAATATTTTGAAACAAAAGTATATTTTTTAACATTAATCCTGTCATAAATGAAAAAAACATAAACTCACTGACAAATGCAGCAGCAATAAGGTGACTGGATATGATGCCCACATTAGAAAACCTGAGCAAAACCGTGGCCACTGAAAGCTTTGAGAATCCATCTCATTTAAATTGCTAAATTCAGCCAGGTGTGGTGGCTCATACCTGTAATTCCAGCACTTTGGGAGGCCAAGTCGGGCAGATCACTTGAGGTCAGGAGTTCAAGACCAGCCTCGCCAACATGGTGAAACCCCGTCTCTACTAAAAATGCAAAAATTAGCTGGTCATGGTGGCAGGTACCTGTAATCCCAGCTACTGGAGAGGCTGAGGCAGGAGAATCACTTGAAGCTGGGAGGCGGAGGTTGCAGTGAGCCAAGATTATGCCACTGTGCTCCAGCCTGGGTGACGGAGTGAGACTCAGTTTAAAAAAAAAAAAAAAAATTGCTAAATTTTTATGTTCCCCAGCCCTCCACCTCTTGTTGTTGATGCTTGGGATGAAGAAACAAGTAAGAATACCTGGCCAAGTGCAGTGGCTCACACCTGTAATCCCAGCACTTTGGGAGGCTGAGGCAGAAGGATCACTCAAACCCAGAAGCTCGAGATCAGCCTGCGCAACATGGCAAAACCTCATCTCCACAAAAAATACAAAAACTTGCTGGGCATGGTGGTGTACTCCTGTAGTCCCAGCTACTAGGGAGGCCGAGGTGGGAAGATCATTTGAGCCCAGGAAGCCGAAGCTGCAGTGAGCCAAAATCACATCACTGCACTCCAGCTTGGGCAACACAGAGAGACCCTGTCTCCAAACAACAAAAAAAAGAGACAGTAACCTATATTTGAACAAACACAAAACATAAAGATATATGTCAATAACTTGGGAATATTAGCATAAAATAACACTGCATTTTTATCAACCCCAATATTCTTCTGAGATTAGTCATCCCAAACTCACATCCAAGAAAACTTTGAGGGGCCTTTTTAAGAACTGGCTATTTGGGCAATATTTGGAGACTTCAGAAACACACACAGCATATGTACATATATATATAACTTAAGACCTTCAATGGTGAGGTTCACAATAAGGTTTGCAATTTTAGGGCCAGGAAATAACATGAGGCCTGAGCCTCATGCAAAATTGAAAGCCGGGGCAGTGGCTCAGGCCTGTAATCCCAGCACTTTGGGAGGCTGAGGCAGGCGGATCACTTGAGTCCAGGAGTTCAACACCAGCCTGGGCAACATGGTGAAACCCCATCTCTACTAAAAATACAAAAATTAGCTGGGCGTGTTAATGCCTGTAGTCCCAGCTACTTGAGGGGGCTGAGGTGGGAGGATCACTTGAGCCTGGGAAGTTGGGGCTGCAGTGAGACAAGATCGCATCACTACACTCCAGCCTTGGCAACAGAGTGAGACCCTGTCTAAAAAAGAAAAAAGAGAATCTGAAAGCAAACTGGATTCACCTTTATAAAATCACAGATGATGACTCAGATGGTCCCCCAACTCCTTTCTTTATCTCTAAATAGGATCACACAGAAATGTGAGAACCTAGCTTAGAATTAAAACATATATAACACCTGACATTTATTATTATTATTGTTATTATTAATATTGTCAGTGAGGAAGAATGATAGAATTTGGTCATAGCATGAAAAATGATCTCTTTGTATAATGTTATTCCTGGTGCCTGGAGAAAACTTTAGCATTGATTTAATACTTCCTTATGTCTGCTCAAAGCCCCACTTTAATCTTTGGGATTTTCAAAAGGAATATTTTTGTAAAAGAAGCCATACTCACCCAGAAATGTGCAAGTACATTAACTTCAAAAGTCTTTTCAATCTGAGGATCTTGTGTAGCAAACAAATCTGATGTATAGACTACACCAGCATTATTTACTAAAATACTAACA
Organism: Hylobates moloch; assembly: GCF_009828535.3. NCBI lineage: Eukaryota > Metazoa > Chordata > Mammalia > Primates > Hylobatidae > Hylobates > Hylobates moloch. The sequence goes on along the minus strand of NW_026652277.1, from coordinate 45,231,472 downwards.
TCTCCAATTTCTGCCTTCACCTTCAAAAAATAAAATAAGAAAAGTAAATTCATTAAGAGGTATGAGGGTAAGTTTATACACAATGGCTATTTTTTTTTTTTTTTGAGACAGATTCTTGTGCTGTTGCCCAGGCTGCAGTACAGTGGCGAAATCTTGGCTCACTGCAACCTCCACCTCCCGGGTTCAAGCGATTCTCCTGCCTCAGCTTCTCGAGTAGCAGGGACTGAAGGCGCATGCCACCACGCCACACCTGGCTAATTTTTGTATTTTTAGTAGAGATTGGATTTCACCATGTTGGCTAGGCTAGTCTCGAACTCCTGATCTCAAGTGATCTGCCCACCTCGGCCTCCCAAAGTGCTGGGATTACAGGCATGAGTCACCGTTCCCATCTTGTACGCAATGACTATTGTTTTTCTGCTAGATCTGGATAAAAGTGATTTTGCAATCCATATGTCAACAGGGGAAAAAATCCTTTTATTTTATGCACTTATGTTCAAAACAGATCTATCTTCAAGTGTATCAGGTGGAAATTTTCTTTTGCAATTTAGTCTGACTTAGTTCTATTGACTATAACTCAAGAGGCATTTGGCTAAGTAGCATTTTTTTAAAACATTACTTCAAAAGGTAAGCAAAAAAAGTTAAATTAGGCTGGGTGCGGTGGCTCACGCCTGTAAACCCAGTATTTTGCGAGGCCGAGGCGGGCAGATCACCTGTAGTCGGGAGTTCGAGACCAGCATGACCAACATGGAGAAACCCTGTCTCTACTAAAAATACAAAATTAGCTGTACATGGTGGTGGGCGCCTATAATCCCAGCTACTCAGGAGGCTGAGGCAGGAGAATCGCTTGAACCCGAGAGGCGCAAGTTGCGGTGAGCCGAGATCGTGCCATTGCACTCCGGCCTGGGCAACAAGAGCGAAACTCCATCTCAAAAAATAAAAGTTAAACTAATGTGGCAAAATCAGGGACTACTACGGAGAACTGTGGAAAACTGATTACACTATTAAGCTGGCCACATTTTCTATTTCTTTATTTCTATTTATTTTCTGTTCTGTTGTTCAGTCGCTCTCCATTAGGTGGCAGTAGGCTTAAGGGTGAAGAGTGGTTTCCTTGGACCTTGAGTTTGGGCTCTGCCAGTCACTGCTGGACCTTGACCAAGTTACTCAACCTCTTTTTTTTTTTTTTTTTTTTTTTTTTTTTT
>NW_026652277.1:45226357-45230173 GCF_009828535.3 Hylobates moloch | reverse complement strand
GGAGTCTCGCTCTGTCGCCCAGGCTGGAGTGCAGTGGCGCAATCTCGGCTCACTGCAAGCTCCGCCTCCCGGGTTCACGCCATTCTCCTGCCTCAGCCTCTCCGAGTAGCTGGGACTACAGGCGCCCGCCACCATGCCCGGCTAATTTTTTGTATTTTTAGTAGAGACGGGGTTTCACCGTGGCCTCGATCTCCTGACCTCGTGATCCGCCCGCCTCGGCCTCCTACTCAACCTCTTAAAACTTCAATTCTTCCTCTGCAAAATAGAGATACTAATACAAGTTCCTTGTGAGTCGTTGTGGAAACAAATGAAATAATGCACGTAAAGGAGCTAACACTGTATCTAGTACACACAGTCAACTGCTATTACTATCATTATCATTATTTCAAAACCATTTATACTTGTCTACAAGTAACATGTTTTAAGGTTCTCTTCTTGACCTGCTCAGGTGTCTATGAGGGTACTTAATATAGAAATATCGGCCAAGTGAGGTGGCTCACGCCTCTAATCCCAGCATTTGGGAGGCCGAGGCAGGCAGATCACTTGAGGTCAGGAATTGGAGACCAGCCTGACCCACATGGTAAAACCCCATTTCTACTAAAAATACTGACCCACATGGTAAAACCCCATCTCTACTAAAAATACAAAAATTAGCCGGGCACGGTGGTGCACGCCTGTAATCTCAGCTACTCGAGAGGCTGAGGCAGGAGAATTGCTTGAACCCAGGAGGCGGAGGTTGCAGTGAGCTGAGATTGTGCCACTGCGCTCCAGCCTGGTGACAGAGCGAGATTTCGTCTCAAAAAAAAAACCCCTAAACAAATTAAAAAAACCCAAAATATAGAAATATAAATAGGTAAATAATATAAAAATACGTATGTGTGTTTTTCTAATATATATGTGTGGTATGTGTGTTTTATCTTGAAAATTCTATTTTGGTATTGATCCAGAAGGAAGAACATTTGAGAAATTAAAATGGTTATGTGGAAGGGCTTGTGTAAACCCTTATGGCCAGATTTCAAAGGTTGTTGCAGCTATCATTGGTGAAATGATTTCAGTTGAGGAAATATAAACAAAAGAACAAGGCTAGCTGCTAAGAGCAATAGAAGGCATCCACTGGACTGTAACGACTATTTGTAGGCTGGGCACGGTGGCTCACATCTATATTCCCAGCACTTTGGGAGGCCAAGGTGGGTGGAGCACTTGAGGCCAGGAGTTCAAGACCAGCCTGATCGACATGGTGAAACTGCATCTCTATTGAAAACACAAAAATTAGGTGGGTGTGGTGGTGGGTGCCTGTAGTCCCAGCTACTCGGAAGGCTGAACTGGGAGAATTGCTTGCACCTGGGAGGTGGAGGTTGCAGTCAGCTGAGATTGCACCATTGCACTCCCGCCTGGGCGACAGAGCAAGACTCTGTCTCAAAAAGAAAGAAAAATATTTTTAAAAAAAGACTATTTGTAGGCTGGGCACAGTGGCTCATACCTGTAATCCCAGCACTTTGGGAGGCTGAGACAGGCAGATCATGAGGTCAGGAGTTCAAGACCAGCCTGACCAACATGGTGAAACCTAGTATCTACTAAAAGTACACACATTAGCTGGGCATGGTGGCGCGCACCTGTACTCCCTGCTGCTCAGGAGGCTGAGGCAGGAGAATCGCCTGAACTCGGGAGGTGGAGGTTGCAGTGAGCTGAGATTGTGCCACTGTGCTCTAGCCTGGGTGATAGAGCGAGACTCTGTCTCAAAAAAAAAAGACTATACTCAAAAGGGAACAATTACAGGTAATGTAACTTTTTTCAAAATAATTGTTATATCTTCTGGACTCGAATATAATCAATAACTATCTCTTCAACTAAGAAAGATCATAGAATCTTGATGCTTAAGCCCTACTTTTTATAAGATTGGAGTACCATAATTCCAAGGGGTAGCAATGCAAAAATACCTTATATGAGATTTTTATGGTTCTATAAGCAACTAAGATTCCTGGGTGGATAGACCCTAGCGTCCTAATGCATTTTGTTATACATTGTGTTTCAAGTAAAAGCTAGCTCTATTAACACAGTTATCATTATTTAGAGATAGTGCTACAGTGTGTTGGGGGACTGAGGGAAAAGTGGCAAATAGCCTACGAGGGGCTTTTACTTTGTTATGCATTTACATGATTTCATTATTTTTCTTATTGAATTCTCACAGTAACTCAATGAGACAGCAATTCTTATATGCTCACTTTAAAGATGAAAACATGAAACAGAATGGTTGAGTTTCATACCCAAGGTTACATGGCTATTAAAAGATGGAGCTGGGACTCTCCCAGATCTGTCTGACCTCAGAGCCCAAGACAAGCCACCCCAAACAGAAAGGAGGCCATGGGCAAAGGTCTATCAGTACTCCTGTAGGGCATCAATGTGCCATGCTGAAGGCTCTTCAGTCAGAATTGAATTTCATCAGATTATATTTATGTTAGTAAAGTGTCAAGCTAAGTTTTTTGACCCTGATCAGCACCATTTATACCTATATACTATTTTATATTACCAAAGGATTTTCCCAGACATTCTTGACCCTTTCTTCATCATTGCCTATTATCTCCCCAGGATATGAATGTCTGTTTTGTATTTTTTTGTATTAATTTTGTTTTAAAATTTTTGTGGGTACATAGTAGTGTGTATATTCAAGGTTACATGAGACATTTTGATACAGGCATGCAGTGCATAATTATCACATCAGGGTAAATCAGGTATCCATCCCCTCAAGCATTTATCCTTTGTGTTACAAACAATCCAGTTATACTCTTTTAGTTATTTTAAAATGTATAATTAAATTATTATTATTAATTATTTTTACTAACAAAAAATTCTTTATAGCTGCTCCTTGCAGAGCAGGGCTAACTCACAGGCAGTGCAACCAGAGTAGCCTATTTGTTCTATTTTTTGGTACCCATTAACCATCCCTACTTCTTCCCTACACCACCTCTACCCTTCCCAGCCTCTGGTAACCATCCTTCTACTCTCTATCTCCAAGAGTTCAATTATTTTAATTTTTAGCTCTCTCAAATAAGAGAGAACATGTTTTGTGTGTATATATATATATATATATATATATATATTCCTTTTTTTTTTTTTTTTTTTGAGATGGTGTCTTTTTCTGTTGTCCAGGCTGGGATGCAGTGGCATGATCTCAGCTCACTACAACCTCCGCCTCCCAGGTTCACGTGATTCTCCCACCTCAACCCCCTAAGTAGCTGGGATTACAGGCACCTGCCATCACGCCCAGCTAATTTTTGTATTTTTATAGAGACAGGGTTTCACCACGTTGGCCAGGCTGGTCTTGAACTCCTGACTTCAGGTGACCATGTTGCCCAGGCTGATCTCGAACTCCTGAGCTCAGGGGATCCACCCACCTTGGCCTCCCAAAGTGCTGGGATTATAGGCATGAGCCACACTCCCAGCAGATATATTTCTATAAAGCATTATTGGCCTCTTCTAGATACAATTGAGATGTGCTGTATATAATGGGGTTTCACTCTGAATGCATTCTCGTTTGTACCTAACTAACTAAATATCTTAATGGCAGCAAGGTCATCAGAATTACCTGGGCAGATTCCTGGATATATATAATATTTATATAATATATATAATATAATATATATTATATATATTCTGCCCAGAATTACCTGGGCAGATTCCTGGATATATATAATATTTATATTATAATATATATTATATACATATGTATATACTTATTATCATATGTATATGTATTATATGTACATATATGTACATATATGAGATGTGCTGTATATAATGCTGTATATGTATATATGA
>NW_026652277.1:45172846-45225835 GCF_009828535.3 Hylobates moloch | reverse complement strand
AAAAAAAAAAAAAGAAAAAGGAAAAAGTTCTGATACTAAAATGGCCACCTCAAAACAGCTACTTCAAAATATCTGATTCTCAGCTTGCTTTCATTATTAAGAAATATACAAATCCCAGCACTTTGGGAGGCCAAGGCGGCCGGATCACGAGGTCAGGAGATCAAGACCATCCTGGCTAACATGGTGAAATCCCGTCTCTACTAAAAATACAAAAATTAGCCATGCGTGGTGGCGGGCACCTGTAATCCCAGCTACTCGAGAGGCTGAGGCAGGAGAATTGCTTGAACCCAGGAGGCGGAGGTTGCAGTGAGCCAAGATCACGCCACTACACTGCAGTCTGGGCAACAGAGCAAGACTCTGTCTCAGAAAAAAAAAAGAAAGAAAGAAAAGAAAAAAAAGAAAAAATTTCTGATACTAAAATGGCCCCCTCAAAATAGCTACTTCAAAATATCTGATAATGGGCTAGGTGCGGTGGCTCACGCCTGTAATCCCAGCACTTTTGGAGGCCGAGGGGGCGGATCATGAGGTCAGGAGATAGAGACCATCCTGGCTAACACGGTGAAATCCCGTCTCTACTAAAAATACAAAAAAATTAGCCGAGCGTGGTGACGGGTGCCTGTAATCCCAGCTACTCCGGAGGCTGAGGCAGGAGAATGGGGTGAACCCGGGAGGAGGAGCTTGCAGGGAGCCGAGATTGCGCCACTGCACTCCAGCCTGGGCGACAAAGCTAGAGCTAGACTCAAAAAAAAAAAAAAACTCAGGCCAGGTGTGGTGGCTCACGCGTGTGATCCCAGCACTTTGGGAGGCCAAGGAGGGTGGATCACTTGAGTTCAGGAGTTCCAGACCAGACCAGCCTGGCCAACATAGTGAAACCCCATCTCTACAAAAACACAAAAATTAGCCAGGCATGATGGCACGTGCCTGTAATCACAGCTACTCGGGAGGCTGAAGCAGGAGAATAGCTTGTGAACCCGGGAGGCAGAGCTTGCAGTGAGCCAAGATCAGGCCACTGCACTCCAGCCTGGGCGACAGAGGGACACTCCATTTCAAAAAAAAAAAAAAAAGAACTCAAACCTAAAATTCCATAAACAAAGAGGTTCTCAAGTCTTGCTGAATCACACTCTTTATACTGCACTGAATTAGAATATCCAGGGGTAAGGTCCAAGAATGTGTACTTTAAGGAATCTGCCCAGGTAATTCTGATGACCTTGCTGCCATTAAGGTATTTAGTTAACAGGTACGAACGAGAATGCGTTCAGAGTGAAACCCCATTATATACAGCACATTGCAATTGTATCTAGGAGAGGCAAATAATGCTTTATAGAAATAGATCTGCTGGGAGCGTGGCTCATGCCTATAATCCCAGCACTTTGGGAGGTCGAGGTGGGTGGATCCCCTGAGCTCAGGAGTTCGAGATCAGCCTGGGCAACATGGTGAGACCCTGTTTTCTCCCAAAAATAGAAAAAATTAGCTGGCGTGGTGGCACATACCTGTGGTCCCAGCTACTTGGGAGGCTGAGGTGGGAGGATTGCTTGATTCTGGGAGGTGGAGGTTGCAATGAATCGAGATCATGCCACTGCACTCCAACCTGGGTGACAGAGTGAGACCCCCATCTCAAAAAAAAAAAAAAGAGAGAGAGAAAAGAAAAGAAATAGATCTATCTACAACAAAAACCCGATAAAGAATAGCTTTATTGTAACTTTCTAACCCAACTCTATGAATGGGCTTCAGAAGACCCTGTCAGCAATTCTGCAGGTGTCATCCAGGGATAGTTACCTATATGAGAATCATGGGTGAGGTGAAGGTGCATGGGATGCAGGGTGGATAGGGTGCATTTGAGGCCCTGCCTTCAACCTACTGAAAGAAAATTTCTAGAAGTAGAGCCCAAGAGAATATATATATATTTTTAACAACTCCCTGGAAAATTCCAGAATATACTAATATTTGAGAGCTTCAGTTCTCGGTTCTAGTTTTGGGTTTGCTATGAGCTAGTTCTATAACCTTGGTCAAATAAAACATTTCTCAGGTACTTCATCTATATCACGTACAGACTGGGTCATCTCCAAAACACCTCCTAGCTCTAACATGATATGATTCTATCTAAACACAACATTTCACCTTATTTGCAGAGCTGTAAATATCTTCTCGGTTGCTGCAGTCTACCACAAAGGTATGAACCTTGGCACCCAGTCCCTTGCATTTGGCAGCTGTTTCCTCCAGTCCATGCTAGAAAAGGCAAAAAAGAGGGCAAGGTAATAATTGATATGAGCATATTATATCAACAGCTGAAAATAATTAAAAATAATTTTTAAAAAGTAGTGAGATTCTTTCCATTTGAATTGGGGAAGATTGTAACAACACATTTTTGGCAGGTATATAGGCACATTTTGCTTTTAGTATTTTGACTAGCTTCTTTTATTTGGAACTGAATTTAAAGCAAGCTTCTTAAAAGAAGATAAAAATCTTAAAATACTAGTTTTTATATTTATGAACTTTGAATACTTTGTGAATGTCGGTATCTCTGTGTATTCCATATCAGGCTTTAAAAAAATATAACATTAAGCTTTTTTCCATGTCATTAAAAACTATTCATGGATGTCAGTTTACTGGCTGCAAAAGAAATAATGAGTTAACTACAGTTCATTAAACCACTTGTTCTTTCAGCATTTTAATGTGAAGGTCATATTCACTGAGCTTAGAAAAACCTTGACACAAATATGAATGAGGTAGAGTCCCGAACCCAAGAAGTTCTCTGTGTAGTAGAAAGAAACATAAGTATCATAGTTAAGTAAGACCACATAATACTGTTATTGTTTTGATAATAAAGGACTGAATATTGGCAGTTTCAACCTAATACATTGTGATGAGTATCACAGCAGAGTTCTATACAGGGAGTTATGGGAACACAGAGGGGCACACAATACAATTCCAGCAGTGGTTTGCCATGCCCTTTCACTTGCTTTCCCCAGGGTGAAAGCACACATCAGGCAGGGTGTGGGCAATGACAGATAGGAGATTGGTCTTGTGGAAACCACTAGTAGGATCAGTGTTGTTGGATGGATCATAAAGTTCAAGGCCAGTGGAAGTTCAGATTAAGGTTCCACATGTCATATTAAGATTTATCAAAAAATGAATGAGGAGACACTGATTAAATTATAGTGTCAGGTTTATGTGTCGTATTGATTATTTTGGCTGATGTATGGAGGGTGGATTTTAGGGGTCAACGCTGGAGGAAGAAAAAAACCGAGAGGCAGTTACAGTGATTCAGGTAATAGATGACACAAACTTGAATTGTGGCACTAGTAGAAAAAATGTAGAGGAAAGAATATCCTTTAAAATATATGTTTAGAAGGTAAAATCAGTAAGACTTGGTGGGTAGATGAGGAAGGATGGGGAGGAGCCACAACTGACATCTTTGCTTTCTAGTTTTGGTAGCTGGCAAGATCACGCTGCGACATGTCAGACAGAGATGACAGCAGATTTGAGGAAAAGGGGTGATGAGTCCAATTTGGGGCACCAATTTTGAGTCAACTTAAGTTTAGGATCATACCATTGGGGTTTTTTGTTGTTGTTGTTGTTGTTTGCTTGTTTGCTTTTGGCCAATTTTTGCCTTTTTTTTTTTAACTTTTAAGAGAACGTCTCAAAAGATATTTTGGATTAAGATCTAGTCTGTGCACCCTGCAAGCCAAGTATTAGGTTGGTGCAAAAGTAATTGCTGTTTTTGCCATTATTTTAATGACAAAAACTGCAATTACTTTTGCATCAACCTAATAATTGTCAACTAATGCACTAATGGGCAGACCCTAGGAGGACTCATACATTTATCCACAGAGAGGATGGTGAATCAGTGGACACATTTGTAAATGGCAACTAATGTTGGAAAGGCCAAGTCTGGACAGCTGTGGGGAGAATTAGTAGCTTGTGTAGTGAGCCTGTTATGATAATAAAGGGAAACAAGTTCTTTTTCTGCTGCGGGAAGTCAGGGACCCCGAATGGAGGGACTGGCTGGAGCCATGGCAGAGAACATAAATTGTGAAGATTTCATTTTAATATGGACATTTATCAGTGCCCAAATAATACTTTTATAATTTCTTATGCCTGTAATCTCTTAATCCTGTTATCTTCATAAGCTGAGGATGTACGTCACCTCAGGACCACTGTGATAATTATGTTAACTGTACAAATTGATTGTAAAACATGTGTGTTTGAACAATATGAAATCAGTGCAACTTGAAAAAGAACAGAGTAACAGTGATTTTTAGAGAACAAGGGAAGACAACCATAAGCTCTGACTGCCTGTGGGGTCGGGCAAAAAGAGCCATATTTTTCTTCTTGCAGACAGCCTATAAACAGATGTGCAAGTAGGAGAGATATCGCTAAATTCTTTTCCTAGCAAGGAATATTAATATTAATACCCTGGGAAAGGAATGCATTCCTTGGGGGAGGTCTATAAACGGCCGCTCTGGGAATGTCTGTCCTATGCAGTTGAGATAAGGACTGAGATACGCCCTGGTCTCCTGCAGTACCATCAGGCTTATTAGGGTGGGGAAAAACTCTGCCCTGGTTAATCTGTGGTCAGACTGGTTCTCTGCTCTCAAACCCTGTTTTCTGTTGTTTAAGATGTTTATCAAGACAATATGTGCACCACTGAACATAGACCCTTATCAGTAGTTCTGCTTTTGCCCTTTGAAGCATGTGATCTTTGTACCTACTCCCTGTTCTTATACCCCCTCCCCTTTTGAAACTCTTAATAAAAACTTGCTGGTTTTGAGGCTCAGGGGCATCATGATATGTGATGTCACCCCCGGCGGCCCAGTTGTAAAATTTCTCTTTATACTGTCTCTCTTTATTTCTCAGCTGGCCATCACTTATGGAAAATAGAAAGAACCTACATTAAAATATTGGGGGCAGGTTCCCCCAATATTTTTCTTTTATGGAAATCTCCCTCACAAACTGTAGTATACTCTCACAAGGAACTCTTATTCCTCAAGGGACATCAACATCTCAGGTAAACTTTATTTTGCTCTCCTATACTTAACCAGCAGCTTTTGGCATTTCCTTTTACAAGTATATTTTATTAATGTTGTATACACATATGATAGAATATTATTCAGCCTTAAAAAGGAATGAATTTCTGACACATGCTACATGTACAACCTTCATTATGCCAAATGAAATAAGCCAGACACAAAAAACAAATACCATATGAGTGTACTTATATGAAGTACCTAGAGTATCATATTCATAGAGACAGAGAATAGAATGGTTGTTGCCAGGCCCTGGGGAGAGAGAGGGCTGGGGAGATATATTGTTTTAATGGGTACAGATTTTCAGCTTGGGAAGATGAAAAATTTCTGGAGAGAAATAGAAGAGATCACTGCATAATAAGGTAAATGTACTTAATGTCACTAAACTGTACACTCAGAAATGGTTAAAATGGTGTGTTATGTCATATATTTTACCACATTTTAAAAAGTTTTTTAAAAGTATATTGTATTGGCCAGGCGCAGTGGCTTACAACTGTAATCCCAGCACTTTGGGAGGCTGAGGTGGGCAGATCACAAGGTCAGGATTCTGGGAACAGCCTGGCCAATATAGTGAAACCCTGCCTCTACTAAAAATATAAAAAATTAGCTGGGTGTGGTGGTGGGCACCTGTAATCCTAGCTACTTGGGAGGCTGAGGCAGGAGAATCACTTGAATCCGGGAGGCAGAGGTTGCGGCAAGCCAAGATTTTGCCACTGCACACCAGCCCGGGCAACAGTGCGAGACTCCATCTCAAAAAACAAAAAAGTATATTGTATTGATTGGGTCTTCTCTTTTTTGAACAAATATATTTCCTTACATGAACAAATTTTACAATAAAAATTTATGTCCCATTTATTCTGTTTTCAGAGATTTGCTTATTACTGGTTGGCTTTCTGTAACCACCAAGCAACTAACCACCACTCCACTATGTGGAGGCAAAGATACCCTTCTTTCACATCTGCTGTCTCACTTTTGCCCTGTTTCCTTGGTCTTCCTCATTTAGGTCGGTCTGCTTTCCACACCTTCTGAATTGTGCAACTTTTTTTTTTTTTTCTGAGATGGAGTCTTGCTCTGTCACCCAGCCTGGAGTGCAGTGATGCAATCTCAGCTCACTGCAGCCTCTGCCTTCCCGGTTCAAGTGATTCTCCTGCCTCAGCCTCCCTAGTAGCTGGGATTACAGGCATGTGCCACCACACCCATCTAATTTTTACGTTTTTAGGAGAAATGGGGTTTCACCATGTTGCCCAGGCTGGTCTTGAACTCCTGGCCTCAAGTGATCCTCCCATCTCAGCCTCCCAAAGTGCTGGGATTACAGGGGTGAGCGACTGCGCCTGGCCAGTGCAACAAATGTAAGTTCTAAATTCCTCCAGAAAAAATTCTGGATAGTGCCCTGTAGATAGCTGGCAAGAAATAAAAAATAAGCAGATCTTCAGGAAAAAATGAATTCTTCCTTTAAAATGTTTTGCAGCACAGTACAATTCCTCATAACTCTTCAAGATTCCCTTTGGTAACTTTTTTCAAATATGTTTGTCTATTGCTACAACTAAGACCTTTACACCCATTACCTTGATTACTAAAAATTGAAAAATTTTTTAAATTCCTCCCATTATTTTTTCAGTTATTCATTAATTCAGTTTTTCATTCAATAAATAGTCTTTGAGCATATACTATATGCGCACCACTTACTGTAAATTTTTCTTTCCAAACGAGTATTTTAGGAGAAAGGGTCTCCCTGTTGCCCAGGTTGAGTGCAGTGGCTATTCACAGGCGTGATCCCACTACTGAACAGCACTGGAGCTCTGACCTGTTCCATTTCCAACCTGGGCTGGTTCACCCCTCCTTAGACAACTTGGTCTCCTTCACACCCACTGCCAGGAGGTTACCATATTGATTCTGAACTTATGCAGACATGCAGAGTGCACCACAGTCCAGAACTCCCGGCCTCAAGCAATCCTGCTGCTTCAGCCTCCTGAAGGGGCTGGGGCTCCCGGAGCATGCCACCATGCCTGACTACAAACTATTCTAACCAGGCATGGGAATGAGAATAGTCAAGAAGTGATAGATTATCACAAAGCAGAATGAATAATTCCCATTATCAGTCTCAGTGGAACAACAAAGCTGACACTACCATTAATTCTTCCCTAAATTAACATATGGTACATGTGGACATTGCTATCCTCATTACATGGATGAATCTAAGAGATTGTCTTTGTACTCTAGGTGAAAGGGCCCTCCATTTGGCCCCTCCCTGCCCTTCCAGCTAGATCTCATAACAATCAAACACCACTCCACTTTCTTCCTCATTCTCCAGGTATTCACCAGCCCAAGAGCTTCTCCAGTTTCTGCTACCTGGACTGCTCCAAATCCCCACCCTGTCCTTTCCCAATCAGGTTTAGTGGTTCTCAGATTCTATAATTTCAAATCTATAAAACGGCAAGAAAAATAGAGTGGGATGTGTATACCGAACTAGGATTGCCAAACTTTTGGCCAAATAAGGACACTCAAAACTAACAAAATGACCCTCATATGTTATCATTGTAATTTCATTAACAAATATATTTTTTACCCACAAAAAGTAGGAAGGATATAATCTCAAAATAAAATATAGATTATTTAAATTAAACTAATTTAACCTAATAAAAACTCACTACATTGTCCTCAATTTTTCTGACCATTACTCCTAATCTCTGCTGCTACCAACCTGGTTCAACAGTCCCCATCATGTCATCTCATGCCTGGATTATCACAGTAGTCTCTTACTTTACTTGTTCCTTCCATCTTTTCTCCTCTTATATCTCTTCTAAGCCCAGCAGCTGGGGGATCCTCTTCAATAGGAATTACCCTCAAAACCCTTCATTGACTCAACAGAGTAAAAAGCCAAAGTACAGGAAATTTTATCATCTGCAGCTCCAGCCCCTTAAATCTCTAGACCAGTACTGTCTCATAGAAATATAATGCAAGCCATGTACATAATTTTAATCTTTCTAGTAGTCACACCAAAAAAATAAAACAATCTAGTGGTATATTTTATTTAACCCAATATATCTAAGTAATTATCATTGCAACATGTAATCTATATAAAAATTATTAACACAAAATTCTACATTCTTTTCTTCATACTAAGTTTGCAAAATCCAGTGTGTATTTCCACTCACAGTGCATCTCAAATCAGACTGGCCACATTTTGAAAGGCTCAAGAGCCACAAGAGGCTAGGGGCTGCTACCTACCATTGTGTTGCACAGAGTAGATCTAGACCTTTCTTGTGCTTCTCTCCCTTCCCTCAGTCTGTGCCAGGCTTTGCATTTGCTGATCCCTCCCTGCAGGACTCACTGTGCTCTCAGCTTCCTTTGATCTTGATTCAATTATCTCCATCCCAGTGGGGCCTTCCTGGCCACCACTGTAAAGTCAACACTCCCCTCCTACCCTCCCCACCATATACAGTTTTTTATCTACTTTCACCTTTTATTTTTTTCTTTATACTTAACACCATCTAACAATTATACATTTTATTATACAGTGTGGCATACTGCCCCTAGCTCATGAGGCTCATGGCTCATGTCTCCCTCAGTGCTAAATCCTCAGTTCTGCATTAGAACAGTGCCTAACAGATAATAGGTGCTCAATAAATATTTGCTGGATAAATGCATGTCACTGAAGATCAGAGAAAATTTTATACAAACCGGCACTGGACATTGGAAGTCATTAACCTAACTAACTCTTACATATATTTAAATTTTAGCTTAAACCACACTTTGTCAAGGAATAATAAGAACTAACACTCCAGTGTGTTTACCTTCTACCAGCCACTGTGCTAAATGCTTTGTGTGCATTATCTCATATCATACTCCCAGCTTTTTGAGGTAGGTGGTGTTATTTTATGCATTTTGCAGAAAAGGAACTAAAGCTGTGGCAAAGTTGAGTAAGTTACCCAATCAGAAAATGAAAGCTCAGATGTGTCTGACTACATCACCATGCCAGACCTTGACCATGCTGGTCCAGGCTGGGCCTAGGTTGTATATTTCATTGCACTTGTAATTATTTTTTATTTATTAATTGAATTTAATTAATTTATTTTTAAGACAGAGTTTCACTCTTGTTGCCCGAGCTGGAATGCAATGGCGTGATCTCGGTTCACTGCAACCTCCGCCTCCCAGGTTCAAGCAGTTCTCCTGCCTCAGCCTCCTCAGTAGCTGATTACAAGTGCAAGCCACCACGCTCAACTAATTTTTTGTATTTTTAGTAGAAACCAGGTTTCACCATATTAGCCAGGCTGGTCTTGAACTCCTGACCTCAGGTGATCTGCCCGCCTCAGCCTCCAAAAGTGCTGGGATTACAAGTGTGAGCCACTGCGTCCAGCCTGTACTCGTAATTACTTAATGTCCATTTTCCCTACTATGAGGTCATGGAACCTTATTTTCTGTTTGTCACCCTGTCCCTAATGTCTAAGCAGTAGACAGTCAATATTTGTTGATTGCTGTCTTAATCAGCCACTCACTGGGTTAACCCTCATTTAACTTCGCATCCTTTGAATTATTGTTTACAGCATTGCATGTCAACTAGTGTGTAATGGATAATGTTTCAGGCTATCAGGTATCTTCTAGAAACCCCTTTGTTCATATACCAAAGGTCAAATAAAAGGTTAGATTCTAGGTCCTCTTCTCCTCCCTAAGCCACACCTACACTTGTCCTAGGTAAAAAATTACATTGAAAGTTTTCTTCCCTTTTATTGTTTTTACTAAAAGATGCTTTCCCACCACTCCTTCAGTATCACAGGTCAAACGTGATTAAAAAAAATGCTTTTTAAAAAAATTTGAGACACGGTCTCACTCTGTCACCTGGGCTGGAGTGCAGTGGAGCGTTTACAGCTCACTGCAGCCTCCACCTCCCAGGCTCAAGCAACCTCTCACCTCAGCCTCCCGGAAAAGATGCTTTTTAAAATTACTCTTGGCAATAACTATGGCAATGTAGCATTGCTTTCTGTTGAGTATAATTTTTTTTTTTTTTTTTTGAATGGGAGTTCCCCTCTTCCCCCCAGGCTGAAGTGCAGGGGCGCGTTCTCTGCCCACCGCCACCTCCGCCCCCCGGGTCCACGCCATTCTCCTGCCTCACCCCCCCAAGAAGCGGGAACAAAAGCCCCCCACCACACCCCCCGCTTTTTTTTTTTTTTTTTGTATTTTTAGTAGAGACGGGGTTTCACTGTGTTAGCGAGGATGGTCTCGATCTCCTGACCTCGTGATCCGCCCGCCTCGGCCTCCCAAAGTGCTGGGATTACAGGTGTGAACTACCGGCGAGTATAATCTTTTAAACCACTTATCTCATTAACAGCAAGTAAGACTTTCTCTTAATAGGTACAAGCTTCTTACTCTTTTAATATATAGCTAAAACGATTGCTTTTTCCCTATTTTTAAAATAGAGGGATCAATGAAATCAGGTTCAGGAGAAAATTATGAGTTACCCTTAGGGCAGAAATGGGGATCAATTTACAAATGGGGCAGTAACTGGAACTCTTATAACCTCTAGATCTGTTTATCATGTGATCATACAACATATTAATTCATGCCCTCCCATCTGCAAAATGGCAATACTAATTTTTTTTCCTCCCTGCTTTACAGAGATGAGGTAAAGGGTGGTTGCCAGCAAAATGCAGACATGTCCACAGATTAAAGGTACCAGAAAGTAAAACATAGTAAGCACTGTTACCTTATTTATATCCCAGAGAACCAGCTTGCTTTTAAGTTTAGCAAATTCATAGGCAGTCAGTCTCCCAATTCCATGCCCAGCTCCTGTAATCAGCACGATTTCGCCGGTGACTGATTTTCTCCTCTTAGGAATAAAAAGCCTCACGAAGGACTCTAGGGAGCAGAGGATCAGTAAGGGGAGAAGCAGGAGGACGTCCAGAAGGAATTTCATCCTTTTTGTGGCTGCGAGCGTTTGGTGTGTTTTTTACCAGTCACTCCAAACTGCTTCTAGAGGGTTGCTCGATCTAACACCAGAAAGAGTAGGGGCGAGAGCAAGGAGGAGCTCCCCTATCAAAGAAAAACAACTCCGAAACCGTTCCTTCCGCTGGGCTGGGCTTTGTTGGTGTTTCGCAATTGGCTCGGGCTGCAGTGCTTGCTAGTTCAGAGATCTGGGAGGGACGAAGTCCGGACCTGAGCAAAGCTTCCTAGTTCTGCTTCCCGTAGCCCCCACGCGGTGTGTGGCCGCGATTGTCTTTTACCCACTTTCTCCCGGTGTCGTGAGCCGGCCTTGGAGGGTTAGCTACTCACTGGTTTTCCTAAATTGGGTAAGTTCCAAGGATAACCGACAGTGTCCGCAGGCCAGATGCTTCTTTCAAAATTGAAGATTGCTTATCACTAGATGGGGGTGCCCTGGGCGCGGCGGCTCTCGCCTGTAATCCTGGCACTTTGAGAAGCCCTGGCGGGAGGATCGCTTGAACCCGGGAGTTCGAGATCAGCCCGAACAACATAGGGAGACCCCCGTTCTCTTAATTTTTTTTTTTTTTAATTAGCTAGGCGTAATGGCGCGTGCCTGTAGTTCCGGCTACTCGAGAGACTGAGGCACGGCAATCGCTTGAGCCCAGGAGGTGGAGGCTACAGTGAGGGAAGATCGCGCCACTGCACTCCAGGCTGGACGAAAAGGCCAGACCTTGTCTTAAAAAACAAAAACTAGATAGAGGAAGCAAATGTAGATTCCTATCTTAAACGATCCTGAAAAGACCAATCGTTCTGCTTCCAGCTGAGAGATTACGCTACATCACATTTTAGTTTGAATTAAGCAAGATTTCTGGAAGACAGGGGAAATCTTGTCTGTTCAAGGACAGCTAGAATCAAGCGCCAGGAAAAATTGTTATCGTATTAAAGGGATTGTTTCCACAAGAAAGAAGAGTATATTTGAATAATCATTTTTCACTTGACCTATTAGAGTTTGAAAAGAAAAAATATATATCGTACTTTAAGAGTTTTATCTTTATTCAAGTGAATAAATAGCAAATCATTTAGCCTAAAGATTACCTATGTAACATTTGGTTTTGTAGCCTATATAAATGGGTATTCAGTATATGTTAACTAGTGACTTGAAAAAATTCTAGAGATTGGTTACTGGAAGAAAAGACCTAACTAGGGCTTGTGTGCAGTAAGAGCTTAATAATGATATTGTATGCATTTTTTTCCAACTCATTTTTGACAGACATTGAATTTGGGTTTTGCACAAGACACTCCGGTGCTTGGGAAGAGACTTTGTTGTGTGACAATGGTCAACTTTTATATTTAAGAGCCAGAAAGATCACACAAAAAAATCAAAGTTCACAAATAGTTCATACTCGATTGTCCCTCTTACTTAAGCAGCCATACGTTGTTATAGGGGATGAAGGGACAGTGGCAGCGTCACAAAAGTGAACTCCATTATGGAATTCTTTGAATTCAGAATATCATCTACAATTTTTTTGGATAGCCTCCAAATCCAAATTTACGAAACACTTGTATAGAAAGTTTACAAAGTGTTCTTCCACATATATTATTTCATTTGATTTTCAAAAGCCTCCTAGGAAATAGAGAAGAAGAGTGAGGATATATTTATATCCCTATACTGTAAATAAATAAATCTGTTAGATCGACTTTAAAGTCTACACAGTGAGTAAGTGTAACTGGGGCTACACATATGGTCAGTATTTGTCAATTTTTTGGTCCAACACCTACAGGAATAAATTACATCTGACATGGTGATCTACTATAAGACGTGTTTCAACTATGTTGACTTTCATATATTGAGGCTCTGGCTATGCTATTTCTTTTTCTTTCTTTCTTTTTTTTTTAGAAGGAGTCTCCCTCTGTCTCCAGGCTGGAGTGCAGTGGCGAAATCTTGGCTCACTGCAACCTCCGCCTCCCAGGTTCAAGCGATTCTCCTGCCTCAGCCTCCCAAGTAGCTGGGACTACAGGCGCATGCCACCACACCCAGCTAATTTTTGTATTTTTAGTGGAGACGGGGTTTCCCCATGTTGGCTAGGATGGTCTCAATCTCTTGACCTCCAAGTGCTGGGATTACAGGCATGAGCCGTCGCACACGGCCTGGCTATGCTATTTCTTATTCCATTCTATTAATTAAAAAAAAACTGGGTAGTTTTAACCTACAGTTGATCAAGGTTTCATTGGTTAAGGGAAAGAACACAGCATTTGGATGCAGTCGTACCTGAATCCCTTATGTGTATGTGACTTCATCTCTCTGAACATGTTTCTAAATTTGTAAAATTGAAATAATACTTACCCTACAGGATTCTTGTGAAGTTCAAACGAGTTAATAGGAAGCACATTGCTTTATCAACTATTCAACTTTATGTAAATTATAATTAACACTAATAGAATGTGAGTGATGTGAATGGTCTTGTGAATGATGGTTGTAACGTGAATGACTTTGTGAACAGCACACTAGATGTTTACAATTAAAATCATTCACAGAACACAGATTAGCTTCTAATCTGACCATTATGTGATTTTATGTATTTGTGGTTTTAAAAAACATCTTTCATTGGTAGGGTTTAAAATATTTTGTACTTGGGACATCTGTTTTTTTAAAAAATTTTTATCTATTTATTTTGAGACTGGATTATGAGACTAGCTAATTTTTGTATTTTTGATAGAGGCAGGGTCTCCCTACCCTGGTAGAGGCTGGTCTTGAACTCCTGGGCTCAACCAATCCACCGGCCTTGGCCTCTCAAAGTACTAGGATTACAGGTGTGAGCCACTGCACCCAGCCTGTGTGGGGCATCTTAATTACATGCTGCCTTCCCAGAAGTTGAAATAGTATTTAAAAAAAAAAAAAAAAAGATTAGGATAAGAGAGTCTTTTTCTTTAATTTTTTTTTAAACCCTAACTTGAACAAGAAGAATAGGGGTCTTTCATCAATGTCTTGAACACTTACTTACTATGGCCAGGCATATATCCTTCTTCTGGAGCTTCCTCACCTCTTTCAGCTTTCACATAACACATTTCATTTTATCTTCTCAATAACCTTAAGCAGTAAGTTCAATAGAAATCTCTATTATATGAATGAAGAAATAAAGAATTAAGAGAAATTAAGCAAACCACTTGAGATCATAGTATAAATGTAGAGTTGAATTTAAACCTAGGCTGTCATCACCGGCTTTTTTTTTTTTTTTTAAACTGGGAGTCCCAGCCAGAGCAATTAGCCGCCTTCTTCCGTAAGGCAAAAAAGAAAAGCTAATCCAGTTCTCAACCATTAGATAAATTCAAAAAAATCAAAACTCCTGATTTTGAATCACAACATTAATAACACTTCCCTTCCATACAATTAGGTAAATATCTAATTAGCAGAGAATAGATTGGAGCTGCTAAAAGAATGCGTTCGAATTCCTACCAAGCTTTTAATGAGCTGTGTGATATTTGGTTAATTACTTAACCTCTCCTGAGGTCTCAGTTACCTCATCTGTAAAATGGATGTAATAGCAGCTTGGTTGCTGTGAAGAGTAAATGAGATATATACAAAGCACAGAGTCATTCATAAGAGTAAAAAGCACAAGAGTAAATGAGATATATAAAAGCACATCTTGCATACAAACATACTTAGTGAATGACAGCCATTACTATATGTTAATCAGTCATCAGTAAGAGGCCTGTATTTGCAAGGCTGTCTCTGTAGTATCCCAGCAGATTAGGAATGAAAGACCACCGTAACACTTAGCAATTACACAGGCCAGTGAAGAATGCTCACTTTCACTATAAAGAATACTGAGGAAAAATATACAGAATAGATTGCCAGACCTGCCAACAGAGGTATTTCCCATAGTTTTCTTGTCATCCTGAGATAGAAGACTTCACAGTTTGACTCCGAAGTCTGAATTTTAGAGCTGGAGAAATTTAGACATTAGCTTGTATGCAATGACAGTTTTTTTTTCAATAATGAATCTATGAATTCAAAGTAGTACTTTCGAAGTTGGAGTCAATCCTCTCAAACCCTACTGCTGTTTTATGAACTAAGTTTATGGAATATTCTAAATCCTTTGTTTTCATTTCAGTATCTTCCTGGCATCTTCACCAGAGGTAGATTCCATCTCAAGAAACCGATTTGCCTTGCACTTGTTTATCGGATGGAGATGGCTTCTTTCCTTAAACCTCAGGAACCAACTTCCACTAGCTTCAAATTTTCTTCTGGAGCTTCCTCACCTCTCTCAGCCTTCACAGAATTAAAGAGAGTTAGGGTCTTGAACTGGATTAGGCTTTGGCTGAAGGGAGTATTGAGGCTGGTTAGATTTATCCAGACCACTAAAACTTTCTTCATGTCAACAATAAGGCTGTTTCACTTTCTTATCATTTGTGGCTTCACTGGCATAGAACTTTTAATTTATTTCCATAATGCTTCCTTTGCATTCACAACTTGGCTAACTGTAGATGCAAGAGGCCTAGCTTTCAGCCTATCTTGCCTTTCAGCATGCCTTAAGTTTAATCATTTCTAGCTTTTGATTTAAAGTGAAACACATTTGACTCTTCTTTTCACTTGAACACTCAGAGACCACTGTAGGCTTATTAATTGGCCTAACTTGAATATTGCTGGGTTTCAGGAAACAGGAGGCCTGATTATGGGGAGCAGGTAAGAGGGTTGTAGGGAGCCAACCTGTTGGCGGAGCAGTCAGAACAGATGATGCTTATTGATTCAGTTTGCTGTTTTATATAGATATGTGGTTTTTGGTGTCCCAAAATAATTACAATAGTAACATCAAAGATCATTGATCACACATCATCTAAACAGATATAATAATAATGAAAAGGTTTGAAATATTGTGAGAATTACCAAAATATGACACAGAGACATGAAGCGAGCTTTTGGGAAAATTGTGTCAATGGACTTGCTCAATGAAGGGTTACCATAAAGCTTCAATTTGTAAAAAGCACAATATCTGTGAAATGCAATAAAATGAAGTGCTGTAAAACGAGATATGCCTGTAATCTGTCGAATGTTCTATGGTTCATAATGTGGGAATCTAGGTCTCTCTGACTTTGAGGTTATACTCCTGAAATGTCCCTCCCCCACCGCCTTTTTTTGGCCTCTAAGATGTCCTTGGATTTGTAAAGACTAGAGAGAAAATCCAGCTTAAATGGATATTAGTTGGCTTCTTTCAGCCAAACACTCCTTTTGTCAGTAGACCTTAGAATCTGGAGAAAACAGAAAAAAAAAACCTCAAAAAACAAACATAAAACTAGCCAACCAGCCAACAAATAGAAAACCACAGAGATGATCAATAGATAAATATCCAATAAATAATTAGGATAATGGGCAGTTTTCTTTAGGACTCCTCTGCTCCCACCTGAGTCTCTCCACACTCTAAATCACATCAATCCAACATGTAAAATGACCTGGCTATTGCCCACTTTTTGCTTTAGTGTCCATAGCTGTGGAAGCTGCCCAAGTATTCAGGAAGAGCCACACAGAGAAGAGGTCTTTTCAATGGATCTTTATTTTGAATCTAAGATATGACGAGAAAGTTCTTGAAATATGGGTTTGGATATAACTTTTGCAAATTACATGTCATATGTTTCAATGATAACTTCCTAGAAAATTAATAACTATGATACCACTTTAAGAAAAAATTAAAACGAGAAAAATAAATAACTTTTATTACAAGTGGTAATATGCTTGGAGCTCTAATGATGAGATTATCAAATAAATAACTACATTATCACATATCACTGCAATCAAGAACCACAATTTTAGTATTATCCATCTCAACATGTTTAAAAAATGTGTTGGCTGGGCACAGTGGCTCATGCCTGTAATCCCAGCACTTTAGGAGGCCAAGGCAGGCAGATCACCTGAGGTCAGGAGTTCGAGACCAGCCTGGCCAACCTGGTGAAACCCCATCTCTACTAAAAACACAAAATTAGCTGGGAGTGGTGGCGGGTGCCTATAATCCCAGCTACTTGGGAGGCTGAGGTAGGAGAATCACTTACATCCAGGAGGTGGAGTTTGCAGTGAGCTGAGACTGTGACACAGCACTCCAGCCTGGGTGAAGAGTGAAACTCTAAAAAAAAAAAAAAAAAGTGTTACGTACTTTTTGTGTAAGCAATCTAATTTATTTTATTTCTTATTTTATTATTACTTTTTGAGATGTAGTCTCACTCTGTTGCCCAAGTTGGAGTACAGTGGCACGATCTTGGCTCACTGCAACCTCCGCCTCCTAGGTTTGAGTGATTTTCTGGCCTCAGCCTCTGGAGTAGCTGAGATTACAGGTGGGCGCCACCATGCCCAGCTAACTTTTGTATGTATGGGGTTTTACCATGTTGGCCAGGCTGGTCTCGAATTCCTGACCTCAAGTGATCTGCCCGCCTCGGCCCCCCATTGTGCTGGGATTACAGACATGAGCCACCATGCCCGGCTAGCAATCTGATTTATAATACTAAATCATTTCATTGAAATTAGCCTAAATAATACTTATAATATACTACTAAATTATGTTTATTAGCATACACCATGGGAGAAAAACTGAGTTTTAATAATATAGGTTGAGAATGACTAGCAGATTTAACACATGGCCATTTTGATTAAACTTTTTTTTTAAATTTCGTGCTTTCCTTTAATATTATTTTAAATGAATAAACAAAATTCTAATTAGTTTAAATATGTATTTGGATATTAATGGCAGTGGGGGCCTGTCTAGAGTGGCGACTGCCATGACACTGGTTGCAGCAAGGGAGGTGTGGCTGGGGCTGTGTGCTTCATGGAGGTGGCAGGAGCTGAAACAGGCAGAAGCACCATCTCCTTTCTGAGTTGGCAGGGCTGGAGCCTTGTGCTCCCAAGTGCTGCTGTGGCTGCCCAGCCATGGCTCTGGACCTGAGCATCCCTGTGCTCTTGGGGGCCAGGAGCAGGCAGGAGCCCCCGTAACTGCAGCTGCCCAGCTGCAGCTGGGGACCTGGGCATCTCTGTACTCTCAGCGGCCCAGGAACCCCCATGCTTCAGCAGACTTGGAAGTGCATGCTCCTGCTGCCTGGCCTCTCCCTGCTACTGGCACCTGCTCTGATTTTGGAGCAAAGTTGAGGCCCAGCCCCAGTGCTGTCACAACCCAGCCAGATGTATGCATGCTGGGGCAGTGCTGACAGGCCAGCCCCCTGCCACCTTGGCCCCCTCCAGACTTCGGGTGCTGATGAGCATAGGAGAGAGGCGGAATAGGTGCTGAGGGCAGCTTGGTGCTAGCCCGTAGGTACCCCTCAGCATGAACAGCCTGGGCACTCTGGGCACTGTGGACAGCAGGTTAATGGTGGCAAGAGGCAGACAGGCTCCTGGGTGGAAAGGGGCAGGTCGCTGGTGAAACCCTACCTTCAGGCCACGTTGCCAGTTCTGTGGACCAGAGTGAGAACTTACGGTGCTTTATATGGACCCACCTATGGCCACCCATGGATCAATCAGCACACACCTCCTCCCCTCTGAAGCCCATAAAAACCCTGGATTCAGCCAGATTTGGGCAGATGTTGGGACAACCTGCCTGCTGAGAGGAGCTACCCACTGTGGGTCTCCTCTGAGCACCTCTTCACCTTGCTCACCCTCCACTTTTCTACATGCCTCCTTCTCCCTGGACGTGGGACAAGAACTCAAGACCTGCCAAATGGCAGGGCTGAAACACATCCCTTGCTCACTATGTTGCAGGCGACAAGAAGGAGGGAAGAGAGATGGAGAGAAGAGCCGTGGCCCTTCAGAGAGCCCGGACCTAGCAGCTCTCTGAGCCAGGCTGTGACTTCTTCTTTGGGGCTCTGTGATTCCTGGCATCTCCAAGCTTCTGGGTGCCACCATGTTCCCCAGTGCCAGCTGTGGAAGCTGCTTACAGTACTCCTGGTTCGGCCACAGCCTCACAGGAAGCTAGTGCCCATGCTGGCACCTGGAGCTGCCTGCCCCACTGTAGCCAGTGTGCCTGGCTGTGCACAGTAGCCAGACCCCACACTCACTCACTCACACACCCTTCACCACTCTGTGCCTGGCTGGCCCTTAGAAGGCATGAGATCCAAGCTGATAGCGTGAGCTGAGTGTAGCCTACCAAGCCCAGTGGGCCTGAGCAAAACTTGGGCAAAGGCACCACTGACCATAGAGGCTTGTGGCTGGAAAAGTGACACTCAAGGATCCTGTGACATTAATATTAATAATAATTAAGAATATTAATTTTTAATAGGCTTTTGTTTCAAATTATACATTGTGCTGGAGGTCCTGGTTATCTCTCCTTAGCGAGGGCTCTTGTCTATGGTTCATTTTAACCCCCATTTGAGAATCACTTATCCAAGCCTTACTGGGCCTCAGAATTTTTCTCATTTGTGGTATGAGCAACATTACTGATACAATGCATCTCCTCCCTGGGAAACTGTTTGAAAGAAGCACATACTTTCTGACAAGTTTGTTCAAAATTCATCCCCTTATTTTGTAATCACAACTACTGTGGAGGGTATTACAGGATAATGCTTTTCCTTTAGTCTTCAGCTTTTTCATATAATTCTTTTGTAGTGTAAATTATTAAGGAAAGATGTTTAAATATATTTCTCAATAATGGGGCAGTGAATACCATTTGAATAGTATTTTGGAGGATAATTGAAATTTTATTCCCTAGATTCTTCTTTTTTTTTTAGACAGTCTTGCTCAGGCTGAAGTGCAGTGGCATGATCGCAGCTCACTGCAACCTCTGCCTCCTGGGTTCAAGCGATTCTCCTGCCTCAGCCTCCCGAGTAGCTGGGGCCACAGGTGCATGCCACCACACCTGGCCAACTTTTGTATTTTTAGTAGAAATGGGGTTTTGCAATTTTGGCCAGGCTAGTCTCCAACTCCTGACCTCAGATGATCCACCTGCCTCGGCCTCCCAAAGTGCTGGGATTACAGGTGTGAGCCACCACGCCTGGCCTCTAGATTCTCTTTTTTTTTTTTTTTTTTTTTTGAGACAGTCTCGTTCTATTGCCCAGGCTGGAGTGCAGTGGCATGATCTTGGCTCACTGAAAGCTCTGCCTCCTGGGTTCACACCATTCTCCTGCCTCAGCCTCCCGAGTAGCTGCGACAACAGGCACCCACCACCATGCCTGGCTAATTTTTTTTTGTATTTTTAGTAGAGACGGGTTTCACCATGTTAGCCAGGATGGTCTTGATCTCCTGACCTTGTGAACCGCCTGCCTCGGCCTCCCAAAGTGCTGGGATTACAGGCGTGAGCCACGGTGCCCGGCTTAGATTCTTTAAAACATAGTATATTTTCATTGACCTGGAATATTAAACCTAATTTAGTGCTCTGTATTTTAAAGGTGATAAGACTATATCAATTGAATCAAAGAAAAGAGGATCAAATAGGTACAAAAGTTAATAATTTTGAAGTATTCAGCCACAGTAGTGTTGGGTTGATCAGACCCAGCACCTGGTCGTGCAGTGATGAAGTCCAGCAGAGTCAAAGGATTGAGAAAAAGACAGCTTGAAAAGGAAAGTGGGACCAGAGGGCCATTGCGATTGTGGAGGCTGCGAAGGCCCCAAGCTCTGGGAGCCCAAGCTATTTATTGGTAATCCAACCCGAGATCGCGCCACTGCACTCCAGCCTGGGCCACAGTGAGACTCCATCTCAAAAAAAAAGAAACAGGTCATGAGAATGTGTGGGTCAAAATGGCAGGCACATGATCTAAAGCTGTGATGGTTTAGCATTGATATGGAACATCTTCTGCTACTTGAGATAATAGGAATACAATTGATCTAGGAGCCTAGAAGGCCTGGAAGCAAGGAGCCAGCGTGTCTAGACACATTCCAGAGGACATTATGTCAGACATGCAAGCCCTGCCTCAGTTTTTTTCCCAACATGCAGCTTTTTCTCAACATGCCCTCATTCTCTTTTTTGTAAAAAAGAAGGTATCATTATTACTAGCATAAAAGGTGGCCTCTTTTAACTGAGCAAGGCAATTGCAGGCTGTGCAGCGCTTAATTGCTGGTTGGTGATCCCGCTTCGTTTTTCTTAGCCCTTATTCAGACTGGAGTCTCTGTGGCTTGAATGCGTCCCACATGTCTCCCCTTTCCCTTTTACAAGAGAACCCTTAATCCTAGGGGTTGCAGAAGGATGAAGGTCAGTTTTCTGTAACTTCTTCATGCTGAATAGGGGCGATGATATTCCTGCCTAACTATTAGGGTCTCTCGTATTCAGGGTAGAGAGGAGCTGAGTCAGAAAGCATTGGTTCGTTAAGCATTGTGACTCTGGTCGGTCTTCATTCCTTCTTCGCATTCAGATTCAACTGGCTCATGGCTCGTACTGGGGGAACCCGGTCCATGGTTGGGATCCATGGGTCCCTCCAGTCTCCCATTCCATGGTCATACACATCTTGAGGGCATCCACACAGTTTGTTCATCTCCTGCAAAAACACAAGCATACCCTCACCCCTACATTAGTAAATCTACTGAAACAGAAGCAAAAACTTTTGTGGCTGTAGCTGGAAGGCCACTGATAATAAGAAACAGGCCCCTTCTAACAGAAGGCACAAGGAAAGCAAATCAAGGCTTTTCAGACCTTCAATTCACACTGTACAGGTGGGTCCAGTAGATGCTGTGGCTCATGATAGATCTTCAGATGTTTGGTGGGCACCCACACAGGCACCTGATTGTCACCTGGAGAGACACAAGCAAATCCTCTTCCCCATATAATTATCTTTCCTTTTTCCCAGTTCTTTGTATGTGCATTCCTCCACCATATATCTTGTCCAGCCTTTTTATTTTCCTTTTGTCCTATCAGGTGTTGTTCTGCTGCAGTTATGGGTTGATCTTTTTGTAAATTAAAAAAATTTAATGTTAATAAAGCCAGATGCAATTGCATATGCGATGTTTTATATTCCTGGTCTCCTGCCTTCTGCTTTTGTATTTGAGTTTTTAAAGTACGATTAGCTCTTTCCACTATTGCCTGTCTTTGTGAGTTATATGGAATACCCATAGTATGGGCAATATTCCACTGTTGAAAGAATGCAGCCATGGCTTTACTACAGTATCCTGGGCTGTTATCAGTTTTGATTTTTTCTGGGACTCCCGTAACAGAAAAGCAAGATAAAAGATGTATTTTAACATGAGCTGTAGCCTCCCTGTTTGACATGTGGCCCAGATAAAATGTGAATAGGTGTCTACTGAAACATGAACAAAGGACAATTTCCCAAAAGCAGGAATATGTGTTACATCCATCTGCCAGATGGAATTTGGAGATAAACCTCTAGGGTTAACTCCTGTTTCTTGATCTGGCAAATGCAGGACTTGGCAGGCAGAACAGTACTGGACAATTTCTTTAGCTTGTTTCCATGATACACTATATCTTTTCCTAAGGCCTGCAGCTTTAAGATGGGTTAAAGAATGAAATGTTTGTGCATAAGCAAAAGCTGCAGACCCCAATGCATCTGCCCTTTGATTAAGTTTAGTTAAAGGGCCAGGGAGGTTAGTATGTACTCTCATATGAGTGATATAGAAAGGTGAATGCCTTTGTTGTAGTGTCTGCTGTAAAGAATGAAATAAAGGATTGTTGTTCATTAGTCACATTCCGAATTAAGGCACATGCAATATTTTGTGTGGTTTGCACTACATAGGCTGAATCAGAAACAATGTTTACTGGCTGTTTAAAAGTTTTTAACACTGTTATCACAGCCATAAGTTCAGCTCTTTGAGCAGAAGCAAAGTCAGTTTGCAAAACTTGTTGAGGTCCTGCAAATGAGGCTTTTCCACTACTAGATCCATCAGTAAAAACAGTAAGGGCCCCTTTAATAGGGGCTTTTTGAGTAATAGAAGGCAATATCCAGGATGTTAATTTTAGAAACTGAAATATCTCAGATTTAGGATAATGATTATCAAGAATGCCAACAAAACCTGTCAAATTAACTTGCCATTCTTGGGAATTAACATAGGCTTGTTGAATTTGTTGTTTAGTTAACAGAACTATAATCGATTTGGATCATATCACATTAGCTTTGTTGTGCACAGCCTTACTTGTCCTACTAGCACAACAATTTGATTCAAGTACAGAGTGAACATTTTAGTTGTATGGTGAGGCAGAAAAAGCCACTCAACCAGATCATTCTGTTGAACTATAACTCCTGTGGGTGAATGCTTAGTAGGAAAAACTAAAAACTGTAATGGTTGCATTGGATTAATCTGTTCTACTTGTGCTTGCTGAATTTTTTCCTCAATTAATTGAAGTTCCTCCAATGCCTCTTTGGACAAGGAGCATTTCCTATTAAGGTCAGAATCACCTTGTGAAGTAGAAAAGAGGTGAGACATAGCATAGGTAGGAGTGCCTAAAGTTGGATGAATCCAATTAATGTCACCTAATAATTGTTGGAAATCATTTAAGGTTTCTAAATTATCACTTTACATTTGAACCTTTTGAGGCTTAATAGGACTTTGCTCTACCTTCATTCCTAGATATTGAAAGGGAGTCGAAGTTTGGATTTTACTGGGGGCTATAATCAACCCTGCCACATTTACAGCCTTTTCTAACTGTTTGTAGCACATCATCAATTCTTCCCCAGTTTCAGCTGCACGCAAAATGTCATCCATGTAATGGATGATATAACATTTTTTAAACTGTTCTCTAACTGGCTTAATAGCTTTCCTGACATAAGTTTGGCAGATAGTCGGGCTATTTAGCATGCCTTGTGATAGTACTTTCCAATGGTATCTGTCCACTGGTTCTTTTATTATTTATGGCAGGAATAGTAAAAGCAAATTTTTCATAATCTTGGGCAGCTAAAGGAATGGTAAAAGAAGGACTCCTTTAGATCTGTCACTATGAGAGGCCAGTATTTTGGGATCATTGTTGGGGAGGGAAACCCTGGTTGTAGTGCACCCATGGGTTGAATTACAGCATTAACAGCCCTTAAATCTGTTAACATTCTGTATTTCCCTGATTTTTTCTTAATGACAAATACAGGAGAATTCCAAGGGGAGAAAGTAGGTTCTATATGACCCTCTTGCAATTGTTCCTGCACCAGCTCTTTTAAAGCCTCCAGTTTTTCCTGTTTCAGCAGCCATTGCTCCACCCAAACCGGTTTGGCAGTTAGCCAAAGGAGGAATGGGAGCCGGAGGCTCAACAACGGCTGCTTCTAAAAATGACACCACAATCTGGTCCAATCTGTTTGTCCTTTTAATTCTAAAGGTTCTGATTGACTATTTTTATCTTTTCCTAGTCATTTTCCTGGGCAATATACCATATTTATCATCATTTGTCTACTGTTACTACTATATTGATCCATAGGAATAGATATTTCAGCATCTCATTATTGCAATAAGTCTCTACCCCATAAATTGAGAGGAATAGGTGTAATGATAGGCTGAATTGTCCCTTCCAGACCATTTGGCCCTTGACATGGTAAAATAAAGGAACTCTGAAAAACTTCCGAGGAAATTCCTACTCCAAAAATACTAATGGATGCCTTTTGCTTAGGCCAGTGCCGGGGCCATTGATTTATAGTAATAATAGAGACATCAGCTCCAGTATCTACTAGTCCTTCAAAATCTTTTCCCTGAATAGTTACTGTGCAAATAGGTCTTTTGTCAGACACTTGATTAACCCAATATACAGCATTTCCTGTTGGATTAGTTGTACCAAAGCCTCCTGTTCTCTTCATTGTGCTGCTTCCTAGTTTTATGTAAGGTTACAGCAACAACTGAGCAATTCTTTCTCCTGGGGAAGCAGACCATAGAGTCGAGGAACTAATACCTAATTGAATTTCTCTGGTATAATTAGAATCAATTATTCCCATATGCACAGTGACTCCTTTCAAATTTAGGCTAGACTTTCCAAGTAATAGACTAACTGTTCCTGCAGGTAAGGGTCCCCTAACTCCTGTAGGGACCTTTTTTGGTGGCTCCCCAGGAAGTAAGGAGATAGGAATTGTGCTGCAGAGGTCTACAACAGCACTGCCTGCTGTGGTGGGGGACAATTGTTGTACATTTGTAAGGGCAGTGGCTGTGCCTGGTATGACTCAGCTTGTTGACAGGCTCGAGGCAGGCCCCTCTTCCTGTTTCTTGAAAGAGGTTGTCAATCTTTGCTAATTGTAGAATGACACCGACTTGCCCAGTGATGGCTTTTTTCACAACGGGGGCATACACAAGGACTTTTCTGTTGGTAGCTCTTGCCTTTTGATTTCCTTTTCTACATTCCTTTTTTATGTGTCCAAATTGCCCACAATTAGAGCAAGAGCCTGAGAAATGGGGCATATTCTTTCTGACTCTTAATCCAGCCATAGCCTGAGCTAAAAGAGTAGCTTTATGTAAGTTACCTCCAATGCCATCGCAAGCCTTAATATATTCAGCTAAATGAGGCTTCCCTCTCAGGGGTCTAATAGCAGTTTAACACTCCGCATTAGTATTATCGTATGCAGGAAGCTGTATTACAACATCTTGAGCTGTTTTACCAGTTATGGCTTTATACACAGCCTCTTGGAGCCAAGCAATAAAATCAATATATGATTCTTTAGGTCCTTATTGGACAGAACTGAAAGAAGGATATTTTTCCCCTGTAACATTTATCCTTTCCCATGCCTGTAAGCACACAGAGCACAGCTGAACAATGACAACATCCTCCATTACTGCTTGATTTTCTAATCGACCCCAATCAGGTCCAACTCACATTAACTGTTCAAAGGAAACAGGCATAGGTGGTTGTGCTTGTGTATTTTCCCTTGCCTGAGTTTGAGCTTCATCAGCCCACCAGGTTTTAAACCGCAAGTACTGAGATGAAGTGAGAACAGATTTTGTTAAAGTATCCCAATCATACGGTATTAATCTATTATGGAGAGAAACATTTTTTAATAAAGTTTGCACAAAAGGAGATTTTCGCCCATATTGACTAATGGCTTGCTTGAATTCCTTTAACAGCTTAAAAGGAAAGGTGGTCCAATTAGCTATATTCTCTCCTTCCTGCTGGATTATAGTTATGGGAAATTGCCATGCTTCAAGGTCTCCCTCCACTCTAGCCTTTTTAATAGAATTTTGTATAGCACCACCAATTGCTCCAGATTTTAATGTCGCAACTACAGGAGCAGTAAATTTTGTAGCTAATTCATGTTCTCGCCCATTAAGGGGAGAGAGAGGAGGTGGCCCTTCGCTTAATTCAGCATGTAGAGCCAACGGGCTAGTAAAACATACTTTTTTCAGTTTCCCTTTCTTTTCTTTAATTTCCTCCATTTCCTGTTCCTCACATTCAGAATCTGAGGATAGTTTTTTACACTCATCCTACTCTTCCTCATCTGAATCTGCCTCATCATCTGTTTGAAATGGCTCAAGAGCTGCTTTTATTAGCGCCCACATTGACCAAACCAAGACTGGAATTTTTGCTCCATCTTTATACACTTTTTAAAAACCTCTGCCAATTCTCTCACATTCATTCAACTCCATAGTCCCTTGTTCTGGGAACTATGGGCAAAACTGCTTTACTGCATTAAAGGGTGATAACAAATTCTGAGTACTTTCACTCCTCCTCTTTGTAATAAATGCCTTAAGAAATTTAAATAAGAAGAATATCTGCTTTTTCTTTGTCCCATTGTTACCCTGGTTCTTCCCAGTGCTCAGCTTTCCTGCCGAGCTTCTTTTAGACGTCCTTGTGTGTGCTTTGATGATGCATCCTCTGCTTTCACACACTCTAGTGTTCCTTCACTGGGGTCTTTGTTGTCCCACATTGGGCCACCAGGAATGTTGGGCTGATGAGTCCCAACACCAGATCATGGGGGCGACAAAGTCCGGCGGAGTCAAAGGATTTAGAAAAAGTTTGATAAGGAAAGTGGGACCAGAGGGCCATTGTGATTGTGGAGCCTGTGAAGGCCCTGAGCTCTGGGATCCCAAGCTATTTATTGGTAATCCAACAAAGAAACAGGTCATGAGAATGTGGGGGTCGAAAGGGCAGGTGCATGATCTACAGCTGTGATGGTTTAGCATTTATATGGAACATCTTCTGCTACTTGAGATAATGGGAATACAATCAATCTAGGAGCCTAGGAGGGCTAGAAGCAAGAAGCCAGCAAGGCTAGACACATTCCAGAGGACATTATGTCAGACATGCAAGCCCTGCTTCAGTTTTTTCCCCAACACTCAGCTTTTTCCCAACAAGTAGTGGAAAGTTTCAGAAAACTATGATCTATAAATTCAATGACCAATAAGGAAACACCTTATTAGAAAATTATCTAAGTTTATACTCTAAAAAAAGTAAATTTATGAATGAGATCATAAAATTGTCAAACTAGCATTGGAGTAGGTATATACAGTTACATTTTTTTCTGCCTCATAAGTGAGACTAGAATTTAAACCTGAGTATCTTATCTAAGAATTTTGCTATGTAGAATGTCCAGACTATACAATTTTTAATCTGGGATTTGAAAGAGATTGAAATTAAGCTCTGCACCTGAACTCAGTGCTGCTTCCCTCTAATTTATTTGCAGTTTTCTGTTATTTGTTGCCTCAGGTTAAACCTACTGGGAGAAAGAGGTTCTGAACCCTTCATATACTATCCACTTTTGTTTTGTTATCCTTGCTTTCCTCTTCAAGGCTACTGTGGATATTCATTCTAGCTTGATTTATTTCATGTAAAAATATTCCCTTTTGTGGAGATACAGGAGCAAATAAAAGGGTATGCAGGTTTATTTGTCCTTGACTTATAACCCCGAAGAATTAGGGTGAATTTGCTTAATCCAGTTCCTTTTTCCTACTATTGAGTTTCCTTCATCATGAGTTGAAACCACACATCACTCCTCCTTTTTTGCCACCTTTATTGTTTGCAGACTTCCAAGTCATATTTAGCCTCTTGACTTCCCTGGAGTATTATAATGCTCCCAGAACACTTTGTCCTATGATCACTCCCATGTGAATTATAGGTCTATTTACTGTGCGTTAACCATCTACCTACCAGTGATAACCTCTGAGTTCACTGCTCTTTCATAAACAGGAAGATAAGTCCTCTGAGAACTGCCAGGTTTATTGTTATCGTGCAATGGTAAAATAGTTACATATTGGAGACCAATGTGCAGAGAAGAGACTAGATAAGGCCAAAAATTGCTTGTTTGACCTGGCTTTTACTCAGTTGTCTTTATCACTCATTCCTGTGGCTATATTCATGACCTTGATATCCTCAGTTCTGCACAGCATCGCAATCTCAGCTTGGAACCTCCCCCTCTCTCACAACCCACCCCTCCCCCACTAGCCTTCCAGTCCACTCACTTGAGTGCACCCACTAGAGCAACTACTTGACCGGTGTCTTCCAATCAACTAACTTCTACTTTCCACTACGGATTACCTGACTCAGTTCTTCCCTTCTCCCCTTATTCAGCTTAGAACCCATGGCCCTTCATTAGAATCATTCTCCTGATGCTTGATCCCACTATTGGACTCTCCTAGCAATGCTCTAAGCCCTAGTTAAACCCCACTCTCTTCTACTTTGTGTTTGCGCCACGAAGCTGAGCATTCCTGAAACAAAACAAAAAGCCGCCTCAACCATGCTGATTGAATTCACATACACAAATATCAAAGGATTGTTCAATACTCCCTGGGAGAAAATTTCCTATGATGTTTGCTTTCCCGCTGTCTAAAAGAGACTATATCACACATTGTCTTGTCTCCTCAAACTGTCTGTATTCCCTTTTCTTCCCTCACCGTGAGCTGACCACTTTGTCTCCATTGGCATAAACAGAAGTAATCACAAGGAATGCCCTCATCTCCCAGTCACCAAATCAATCAAACTCTCTGTTGATGTACGTCCAGGTAGCTCTTGTCCTACTTCTTGCAGCACTGCTACTATACACAGTAGTTTTTATTTGATGCAAACCCACAGTTTTCAGTTCTTTCTCCAGCTATATTGATGAGAAGTTACTTATGGAACCTTACAGAACTCACCAAAAGGAAGAAAAATTACTAATTTAAAACATGGAAACTGGTAGTCTCAGCGTGAGCAAGCTTGCATGGTGGCCTGCATTGTGGCGGGGTATGGGGTTGCAAGGAGCCTAGGCCGGAGGCTCCAGGCTCAGGGCTGGCCTCTGTTGCTTGCAGTTCTTGAGTCCCTAATTCATTCCTCCAAGGGGAAGAATGAATCCTCTGAAATTTCAAATAGGAAGAAAAGTTATGTTAGAAAGATGGATCCCATGTGGCTAACAAATTTTAAACAGAGCCAAGTGGCCATTTGCTTACTAAAGGTTACCCAAATACTCTGAGTTCACTGAAAACTCACACCTCTATTGAACTTTGGGATTTACAGAGCTCACCTGAACCAACCAATAAGAGCTCAGCTGTGTCAACCAATCAGAACTAAGCTAGCTTGAATCCCTCATTTGTGCAAACAGACCTGATTAGTAATCTGGGTGGCAATTTTGGTTATAAAATCCAAACCCTCTGTTCTCTGGGGCACACTTTTGTTTTACACCAAAGGCTGTATTTTCCTGGTTTGCAAACTGTTCACTGGAATAAAGTCTCTTTCCTCCAAATTCCTTTTCAGAGAATGTTAGTTTACAATTACTAAATAAATGGAGAAAAAAAAAAGAGAATGTGTTAGGCCATTCTTGCATTGCTATAAAGAAATACTTGAGGCTGGGCATAGTGGCTCACACGTGTAATCCCAGCACTTTGGGAGGCCAAGGAGGGCAGATCATGAGGTCAAAAGATCAAGATCATCCTGGCCAACATGGTGAAACTCCATCTTTACTAAAAATACAAAAAATTAGCTGGGCATGGTGGCATGGGCCGAGTGGTCCCACCTACTTGGGAGGCAGAGGCAGGAGATTCGCTTGAACCCAGGAGGTGGAAGTTGCAGTGAGCTGAGATCACGCCACTGCACTGCAGCCTGGTGATAGAGCGAGACTCCATCTCAAAAAAAAAAAAAAAAAAAGGAATAAAAGAAAGAAATACTTGACACTGGGTAATTTATAAAGAAAAGTGTTGTGGGAAGTCAGGGACCCTGAACGGAGGGACTGGCTGGACCTGTGGCAGAGAAACATAAATTGTGAAGATTTCATGGACATTTATCAGTTCCCAAATAATACTTTTGTAATTTCTTATGCCTGTCTTACTTTAAACGCCTAATCCTGTTATCTTCGTAAGCTGAGGATGTGCGTCACCTCAGGACCACTGTGATAATTGTGTTAACTGTACAAATTGATTGTAAAACATGTGTGTTTGAACAATATGAAATCAGTGCACCTTGAAAAAGAACAGAATAACAGCGATTTTTAGGGAACAAGGGAAGACAACCATAAGGTCTTACTGCCTGCGGGGTTGGGCAAAAAGAGCAATATTTTTCTTCTTGCAGAGAGCCTATATATGGATGTGCAAATAAGAGAGATATCACTAAATTCTTTTCCTAGCAAGGAATATTAATATTAAGACCCTGGGAAAAGAATGCATTCCTTGGGGGAGGTCTATAAATGGCTGCTCTGGGAATGTCTGTCCTATACAGTTGAGATAAGGACTGAGATACACCCTGGTCTCCTGCAGTACCCTCAGGCTTACTAGGATTGGGAAACTCCATCCTGGTAAATTTTTGATCAGACCAGTTCTCTGCTCTCAAACCTGTTTTCTGTTAAGATGTTTATCAAGGCAATATGTGCACCGCTGAACATAGACCATTAACAGGAGTTCTGATTTTGCCCTTGTCCTGTTTCCTTAGGAGCATGTTATCTTTGTTCTGCCTTTTGCCCTTTGAAGCATGTGATCTTTGTGACCTACTCCCTGTTCGTACACCGCCTGCCCTTTTGAAATCCTTAATAAAAACTTGCTGGTTTTGCAGCTCAGGTGGGTATCACGGTCCTACCAATATGTGATGTCACCCCCAGTGGTCCAGCTGTAAAATTCCTCTCTTTATACTCTTTCTCTTTATTTCTCAGCCATCCAACACTTATGGAAAATAGAAAGAACTTATCTTGACATATTGGGAGCAGGTTCCCCATTTTGATTTGGCAAGCCAGTGTTATGGAAAAACTCCCAGACCAATACCTGGGAACCTGGAACAATGATAATGTGGGGAACAGGGTATGCTTGTGTTTCACCAGGAGATCATCAATCCCCTGTCTGGGTGCCCACTAGAAGACTTAAACTTCTTGTGAATACTGACAACGGAAACCACAGAGAAAAGACGTCCACATCAGAGACCATCCTCATACCTAGTGAGCTCTGTGCTGACTCCTCAGAAACTGGCACGCCAAACCAAAATGGGTCTGGTTCATCCTCCCTAATGGCAATGGAGACCCTCTAACTAATCCCACTTCTCCTAATTACCTTTCTTTTTCTCCTTACAAACCTAAAAATCTCACTATTTCTATTAGCCTGAAAATAACATCCCTCTGTTCTTCTCTTCCTCCTTCAGCACTAGATCTCGCTTACAATAGGTTTTATTTAATAATTCTTCTCCTTATACTTTCTGTCTCACCAGTTGCCCCTCAAACTGATTTACCTGCTACACAAAATTATTCTTATTGGGCTTATGTGCCTTTTCCTCCACTTATTCAACCTCCCACCACGGGAGTAGGATGGATACTACCGTGGAGACCTATACTAACGATAGTGTGTGGATGCCTGTAGGTAGAGATGACTGTTGCCCCACTCAGCCAGGAGAAAAATGCACTGAATTTAATGTTACTATGGGTTATAAATACCCTCCTCTGTGCCTTGGACATGCACCTGGTTGTCTCCATCTAGAAACTCAAATCTGGGTGGCTTATCTTCCAGAGAGATTAGCTACAGGAGAACGGGGACATTTGGTCTCTGGCCTCTCCCTTTCTCCTTTAAGACAAATGAAAGGGGGAGTAATAGGAGACATCCTGTACTTTCAACATAAACCTGTAGGTGTTTTCAACATAAACCTGTATGTCCTAAAATTTTTGAGGGCCCATCTAAAACTTTAATTTGGGAAGATTGTGTTAACTCACATGCAGTAATATTAAAAAATGACTTATATGGTTTAGTAATAGACTGGGCACCAAAGGGTTATTTAAAAAAACAATTGCTCCTCTGGTGGAAGGGAATGCCTGGAGATGATTTATTTTATTTCTTATTGGGAGGATGAGGATCATCCTCCTACTTTACATAGGAGGTTCAGCTCATTCTTTCCCTTAAAATGGGAAGATAAGAGCCTTACTCCCCTAAGGCCTCATATTATATTCCCCATTCTGAGCCCAGAACACCCAGAACTTTGGAAATTGGCCTTTGCTATGTCTGGACTGCATGTATGGGAAGGGGAAACTTTTCTGTCTGTTGTCCCCACTACCACCCCTTGCATCCGTGATTCTGAACCCCATGATAAATCCCCTTGAACCCTTTTCCTCTTTTTGATGCTGATCTTCCTTTATGGGACTCTGACTGGCATTATGATAA
Source organism: Hylobates moloch (assembly GCF_009828535.3). Taxonomy (NCBI): domain Eukaryota; kingdom Metazoa; phylum Chordata; class Mammalia; order Primates; family Hylobatidae; genus Hylobates; species Hylobates moloch. Next base: position 45,193,489 of record NW_026652277.1, on the reverse strand, counting down.
TTCTTCTTGACCCAGGTATGCCCCTCTACTTCTTTGGCATCCCCGGGCACCTTGGATTGCTTCTTTGTGGCAGAGAACATCGGGCGTTGCCACCACCACTCCTCTCCCTCAGTATCAACGTAGATTCAAACATTCTGCTTTGTTTACCTCCAGCCTGACTATTCCTATACAGAGTTGTGTTCAGCCTCCTTACACGCTGTTAGTCGGAAATATCAAAATTTGGACGAACAACCAAACTGTCCAATGCATTAATTGTCATTTATACACTTTTGACTCCAGGAAAAGTGTAAGTTGGTTCGAGCTCAGAAGGAATCTGTATACCAGTAACTTTACCCAGACCTTGGGAATCTTCCCTCTCAGTACATTTAATTAATGAAGCATTACAGTGAATTCTCAAAACATCTAAGAGATTTGTTTTCACTTTAATTGCTGTGATCAGGGGCCTAATTACAGTTACTGCACTGGCCACCACTGCCAGAGTGGCATTACACCAATCTATTCAAATGGCTCATTTTGTTAATGATTGGAAAGCCAATTCCACCCAAATGTGGAATTCTCAACAGGGCATTGATCAAAAATTAGCTAATCAAATTAATGATTTAAGACAGTCTGTTTTTCGGCTTGGAGACTGGCTGAGTCTTGAACATCACATGCAAATGCAGTGTGACTGGAATACTTCTGATTTCTGTATCACACCATATTCGTACAACGAGACTGATTATTCATGGGAAATGGTCAAAGGACACCTTCTGGGTAGGGAAGATAATTTATCGTTGGACATAACTAAATTAAAGAAACAAATTTTTGAAGCCTCTCAAGCTGATTTATCCATTGTACCTGGAGCTGAGGCATTAGATCAGGTGGCAGAAAGTCTTTCTGGACTAAACCCCATGACTTGGATGAAGTCTATTGGGAGCTCCACTGTAGTAAATTTTGGAATCATGTTTCTCTGTTTAATCGGCTTGTTTTTAGTGTGCTGGACCAGTCAAAGAATCCTGCGTCAAAACCGAGAGAACGAACAAGCCTTCATTGCCATGGCACATTTATATGAAAAGAAAGGGAGAGATGTTGAAGGAAATCAGGGAACCTGAATGGAGGGACCGGCTGGAGCTGCGGTAGAGGAGCATAAATTGTGAAGATTTCATGGACATTTATCAGTTCCCAAATAATACTTTTATAATTTCTTATGCCTGTCTTACTTTAAACTACTAATCCTGTTATCTTCGTAAGCTGAGGATGTACGTCACCTCAGGACCACTGTGATAATTGTGTTAACTGTACAAATTGATTGTAAAACATGTGTGTTTGAACAATATGAAATCAGTGCACCTTGAAAAAGAACAATAACAGTGATTTTTAGGGAACAAGGGAAGACAACATAAGGTCTGACTGCCTGCAGAGTTGGGCAAAAAGAGCCATATTTTTCTTCTTGTAGAGAGCCTATATACGGATGTGCAAGTAGGAGAGATATCATTAAATTCTTTCCTAGCAAGGAATATTAATATTAAGACCCTGGGAAAAGAATGCATTCCTTGGGGGAGGTCTATAAATGGCTGCTCTGGGAATGTCTGTCCTATACAGTTGAGATAAGGACTGAGATACACCCTGGTCTCCTGCAGTACCCTCAGGCTTACTAGGATTGGGAAACTCCATCCTGGTAAATTTTTGGTCAGACCGGATCTCTGCTCTCAAACCCTGTTTTCTGTTAAGATGTTTATCAAGGCAATATGTGCACCGCTGAACATAAACCATTAACAGGAGTTCTGATTTTGCCCTTGTCCTGTTTCCTTAGGAGCATGTTATCTTTGTTCTGCCTTTTGCCCTTTGAAGCATGTGATCTTTGTGACCTACTCCCTGTTCGTACACCCCCTGCATTTTGAAATCCTTAATAAAAACTTGCCGGTTTTGATGCTCAGGTGGACATGACGGTCCTACCGATAATGTGATGTCACCCCCCTTGGCCCAGCTGTAAAATTCCTCTCTTTGTACTCTTTATTTCTCAGCCATCTGACACTTACGGAAAATAGAAAGAATCTAGGTTGAAATATTGGGGCGGGTTCCCCCGATAGAAAAGAGGTTTAATTGGCTCACAGTTCTGCAGGCTGTGCAGGAAGCATGGTGCTGGGCAACTGCTTGGCTCCTGGTGAGGCCTGAGAAAGCTTACGATGATGGTGGAAGGCAAAGGGGAGCTGACGTTTTGGGGAGAGTGGGAGCAAGAAAGAGGTGGAGGAGGTGTTATACATCTTTAAACAACCAGATCTTGCATGAACTCACTATCACAAGGACAGCACCAAGCCATGAGGGATCCACCCTCATGACCCAAACACCTCCCACCAGACCCCACCTCCAACACTGGGGAATACATTTCAACATGAGATTGCAGGAGAAAAATATCCAAACTATATCAGGGAAATAGTTGGGATTCTGAATTACTCTTACTTTTAACATACTTATCAATTCTAATAATCATATATGTCACTTTCCTATTTAAAAATTCTCATTTCTCAGTGTCTTTCGTCTGTCTCACCAACTACTGCAAGATGCCCTTGAAGTTGGTATATGCTTCATAAATTTTAAAAAAGTCCTTACTTCTCCTTCAATTCTGATGACATCTGTTTAACTAATTTAGGATGTGGGTAATTTGATGAGGAGATATTTTGTTTCTACCCAAGAGCAGGTTGCAGAACATGCACTCACTACACCCAAGCAGACATGGAGTATGCATCCCTGAAGGGAGGAACCCAGGAGATCTGGCTGTCCCAGCTAATTGTGGTTTTGTTTCAGTGCCATGGAATTGGTTTTGTTTGTACAGTTGTTTCCACAGGTTCATCAAAGTAAGTTCACACTAGCCTCCCCTTAGGGAATGTGGAGTTAGAAGACTAGGGTCTGAGGAGCTTCCTGTGAGAACTACTTTCTATTGCTCCCTTTCTTTGATTGTTGACTTTGTAACTCACTGCTTTTCTCCTGTCTTCTCTCGTGACGAATTTGTCAACAGACTTTGGACACGCTGAACTTGATGAACAGAGCCGGTCTAATACATTTCCAGTTTAAGCAGTGATTAGCAACACTGAGAGCAAAGTTTATCTGACCAGAGGAAGCCAAGTACTGATATTTATCTTTAAAATGCACATTTCAGTAACAGTACTTCTCAACCTGAGAAAGCAGTCAAAATAAACAAAGCTGGACACTAGTTAAAGCAGTAAGGACAGACTTTATTCAGTGATGCTAGTCCAATAGGGGAGAGAGTGCAATATGAACCCCACACTTCCCTGAAACAAAAGGCTGAGGTATGCAAAAGGGAAAGGCACAAAAGGATCTTAAGTTATGGGGGTGGCAGGGGGGCACGGTGGTTTGCTGATTGATGTGACTAGGCCATTTGGGTTTGTTAACTGGCTCTTATCCAGAGGAGAAACAAACTTCTATCTTTATGATAGGAGGCAGTGGTGCTAGCTAAAGCAAGGTACTTGCCTTCTACAGGGACTAGGAGCTAGGGTGAGTTATCTCCCTCAATATTTGCATTTCGAAGAGATGGCTCCCAAGTCTTTGAGGAAACTGTGTTGGATGGTAGACTTACATCACCAAGGGTAGAGAAACAAGCTTTCTAAAGTGACTACTCTAAGAAGGGGTTCAGGGACCTATCTGCCTATCATCAAGTTTTGGCTGGAACAAACAGTAAATTCTCCAGGCATTGAGTTTTGATTTCAGGGAAGCATTTTAACGGGATCTGGGGTCAGCCTAGGGACAAGGCCTGAAGGTACTGGAAGATATGCTAGAGTATAATCAAGTCTCTCAGTACGGAGAAAAGAACTTTTATATGAGGAAGGTGAATCCTTTTAAATTATCAGGCCCAGAGAGACATTAAAATGAGACAGCAATTACATCCTACTCTCCACTTTGTTATGTATTCATCTCTTTAAACTTCTTGCTATAGCCACAAGTAGCTAAAAATTAACCTAATAATGGCACACTGGACACTGTAACTGACACCCTATAGCTTAATGTATAGGCAACCACTAATCAATGCTATTTCTACAAACCAGTAATTCTTTACAACTTTCTATCAGTCAACTCCCTGTCCCCTTTTTGCCTTTAAAAACCTGACTGTAACAAAGGTGGACAGGAGTTCACATTCAAGGTTACTTGGGTCTGGGTATTCTAGGCAGTTGTCCTCACTTTGGCTAAAGTAAATGCTTTAAATTCTATTTCGTGCCTCAGCATCTGAGGCACAACTAGGTTGACAGCATAGTTTGAACAGTCAATACCTGTCAAGAATTCTGCAGTTTTCAGAACAATGGTTGTTAAAATTTGATTAATCTGGCTTTTAAGATGGTCAAAGTTTTGTAATGTCAGTGTATTTGAACCACATCACAGAAACAGTGGATCATGTAAGTAAAAGTCAAACATTTGTCACATCAATAAGCTAATATAAATGAGGCAAGCCTGATTACAAGCTTCTTTGGACAATCTGGGTTTCCAACTTTCAGTTTGTCGGTTTGGCTAATTTTTGCCTCTTGTTTATGATCCAGTATTAAGGGTGTTGCCCTCTGTTCCTCCTCCAGGATGTGTGCCTATTTTCATAGCTTTTCTCCTCCCCGAGTTTCCAAGGGCCACACCTGGTCCTAGCAAAGCCTTGTGAATGAAATCCAGCAATTGGAGCAGACAACTTGGTTAAGAAAAAAACAAAAACAAAAAACGAAGAAACGCTTCAAGATACGAGGGCTGAGTCTCTGGACTATCTCCTCTTGCTGTAATCGCCCAGGGAGTTCACCTTTCCCGCTTCCTAGACAGAGCTGATTCATCAAAACAGGGGACTTGCAACAGAGAAAGAGTAATTCATGCAGAGCCAGATGTGTGGGAGACCGGAGTTTTATTATTACTCAAATCAGTCTCCCTGTTTTTTGAGACGTATTTTCACTCTTGTTGCCCAGGGTGGAGTGCAGTGGTGCGACGTCGGCTCACTGCAACCTCCGCCTCCCGGGTTCAAGCGATTCTCCTGCTTCATCCTCCTGAGTAGCTGGGACTACAGGCACACACCACCATGCCCAGCTAATTTTTGTACTTTCAGTAGAGAGGGGGTTTCACCACGTTGGCCAGGCTGGTCTTGAACTCCTGACCGCAAGTGATCCCGCCTCGGCCGCCCAAATCAGTCATAATTTTGCAAAGGCGGTTTCATTCCCATAACCAAGTATTATCCAAAATATGGCTAAGACCTGCGTGGTTCCGCAACAACTTACTGCCTAAAAAAACCAGGGCAGGGTCAGGTGCTTTGGCTGACGCCTGTAATCTCACCACTTTGGGAGGCCCAGGCAGTTGGATTATTTGAGCTTGAGAGTTGGAGACCAGCCTGGGCAACACGGCAAAAAACTGTCTCTACAAAACATACAAAAATTAGCCAGGTATGGCGGTGTGTGCCTGTAGTCCCAGCTACCTCGGGGGCTGAGACAGGAGAGTCGCTTAAACCCAGAAGGTTGAGGCGGCAATGAGCTTAGATCGCGCCCCTGCACTCCAGCCTGGGCGACACAGCCAGACTCTTGTCTCAAAAAAACACAAAAAACAAAAACCCAGGGCAACATAGTCTCTCTCAAACCCCTTGGCTTCTTTCCCACTTATTCTCCTTCCAGTTCCTCGTCTGTTTCACGTTTCCTTTCCTCTGGCACTTTCCGGTTATTTCCCCTCGTCCCCAAGTAAGCCTGCGCAGACTGGGAAGTCTGGGAAGTCGGAGAAGGAAGGCGCTAGGAAGCAGGCAACGCACGACCTTTGCTTTGCGGCGCGGCCGTAAAGCGCCATTACGCAGCGAGAAAGTTACGAGGTCCGTGGTCGCGGTTCCCCCAGGCAGCTAGCGCTGGGGGCTTCGGCGTCACGTGCTGGTCTGGATTTTTCTCGATGCCCTGGGGAAAGCGCTGGACTCTTATCGTGGGAGGGCTCCTGATCTGTGATTTACAGATAGGCACAGCTGCTCCCGTTCGGGAACGCAACGGCAGTCCGGTCCTAGTGCCCACTAGATAACGCGGGGCGGGGACTCGGAGCTGCAGGGTGTGGGGAGGCGGAGGCACCAACTAAGAGCAACCTAGCATCGCGAAGCCGCCCTCGGGGCGCTGATGGCCGGACGCCTCCTGGGAAAGGCTTTAGCCGCGGTGTCTCTCTCTGTGGCCTTGGCCTCTCTGACTATCAGGTCCTCGGGCTGCCGCGGCATCCCGGCGTTCAGGTATTCCACCCTCCTGCTGCCGGCTCCTTTGCCCTAGACCTTGAGTTGGGGGTGGGAACCAGATTTTTTTTCTGGCGTATTCTGTAGGCTTTGCTTTGCCTCCCGGGTTTTTATCGTCATATACAAGTTTTCAAAAAGGCTCTAAAATGTTTTATCTGCCTTTTGAGGAAAACGAGTGGCAAGGACCCTTCTTGACCTCTGATTTTGAAATTTGCCGTCCTCCTTAAATCATTGTTAGTATCATGAGAGAGTTTAAATAGCACTTGTTTGGGGTGGTGTTGTCCCGTGCCATTTTTTTTATGGTTAATACTTAAAACATTATTGTTAGTATTAGTACATGTACATAGTTAAAACAACTTGAAAATGTAAAATGAAAAGTAAAATGACTATTCCCCCTGTCCCCTTTCCAGGGTGGATAATATATTTACTATCTACCTCCTTTTTATATATATATATAATTTGTCTATTGTGGATAAATTTAGGGATTTATGGTGTCTTACACTGCCTCCTTCTGTTCTTCCCTTCTCCAGTTTTTATTCTTTGAGTTAGTAAACACAGGGTCCTAGGTGCAGCAGCCTTTTCTTACTTATTTTATAGATATTAAAAGTCTTTTGAATCTACAAAGATGATAATTAGAAAAAAAGATCTATTTCCTAAATTAATTTATTTACTGTTGGTCAATTGTTCTGTGTCTTTTTGGTCCTGTTTCCTTCTGTTGCTTTTTCTCGAACATCTGATGGGCACTGGTTAAATGTCTATATTTTGGTTAATATGAGTAATAGGCCTTGTTTTCAGTACACAGGTCGCTAATTGACTTTTGGCTCTTTGTACCAGGTCGCCTAGATAGGAAGGTTTCAGTTGAGGTCATGTGAGCAAGTACCGCATGGGTAGACTGGGAACCTGCCTTTTGCTTCAGGCTTTACAGTAGTGGTGGAGCAAGTTCTCCGCTGATTATAGCTGTTTATTTCCTCAGTGTGAACTGTAAAATTATTAAGCCTAAGTTTCTGCTGTGTACTCTTAACACCAGTATTAACAGTAGGGGTCCTACCCCTTCATTTCTAAAAAACTTTTGACTTTATCTTGGAGACAAACATAACTATTTTGGACTTTTTGCTTGGAGACTGGGAAGGGAGGAGGACTGAGTGATTTCCGTGGTTATTGTCCTGCTGCCAGTTTGTGATCCTTGGGCCCACTGACTTCAAGCTTGAAACCTCTAGCTCGGCTCAGCTTGTAGGAATAGCATCTCTCTCTAACCCTTTGGTGCTTTTTTTTTTTTTTTTTTTTTTTTTTTTAAGAGGGTTTCGCTCTGTCGCCCAGGCTGGAGCGCAGTGGCGCGATCTCGGTTCACTGCAACCTCCACCTCCTGGGTTCAAGCGATTCTTCTGCCTCAGCCTCTTGAGTAGCTGGGATTACCGGCGCGCACCGCCACGCCCGGCTAATTTTTTTGTATTTTTAGTAGAGACGGAGTTTCACCATCTTGGTTAGGCTGATCTGGTCTTGAACTCCTGACCTCGTGATCCGCCCGTCTCGGCCTCCCAAAGTGCTAGGATTACAGGCGTGAGCCACCGCGCCCAGCCTTGGTGCATATTCTTAAATTTACTTTGTCCCACTATGGTTTGTAGGTCAATATTCCAACTACTTTTCATCTTCCTGAAGTTGGTTAACATCTGTCATTCACTGGTGGCATTTATTCCTTCTGATATGGATTTTCTTTCCCTTTATCTGTCTTTTTCTTCTTTTAGTGGGATTTGAGGAAGGAAGGAATACACGTATGTGCTCTCTGGAAATCTCTAATGCTTTTTTTGTTAGATGCCAGCAGAACGATGTAAAGTTGCTTGGCAGTTTTTCTTCGTTTTTATAACTCTGGGAACCCTAGATGAGGCAGGTATATCCAGAACCAGAGACTGAAAAAGCCAACAGTTAACAAATGTGCCAAGTACCTGGTAACTAATACGGCAGAATAGCTTGAACCGGGGAGGTGGAGGTTGCAGTGAGCTGAGATCATGCCACTGCATTCCATTCTGGGTGACAGAGTGATACAATGTCTCAAGAAAAACAAAAAAAGAAGAATTTTACGGCCAGGCACAGTGGCTAACACCTGTAATCCCAGTGCTTTGGGAGGCTGAGGCAGGAGGATCGTGTGAGGCCAGGAGTTTGAGACCAGTCTAGGCAACTTAGCAAGACCCTTGTCTCTAAAAAAAAAAAAAAAAGAAAGAAAAAAATTAGCCGGGCCTGGTGGCATGCATGTGTAGTCCTCACTATCTATCAGTAGGATCAGAGTAGGCTCAGAGACTACTAAGTGATCAGTAGGATTGCTTGAGCTCAGGAGTTGAGTATGAGGGTGTGGTAAGCTATGATCGCATCACTGCATTCCAGCCTGAGTGACACAGCAAGACCCTGTCCCTAGTGTTCTTTTCCTTTTTTTTGAGATGGAGTCTTGCTCTTGTCGCCGAGGCTGGAGTGCAGTGGCGCAGTCTCAGCTCACTGCAACGTCTGCCTCCCAGGTTCTAGTGACTCTCCTGCCCCAGCCTCCCAAGTAGCTGGGATTACAGGTGCCCATCACCATGCCTGGCTGAGTTTTATATTTTTAGTAGAGACGGGGTTTCACCATGTTGGCCAGGCTAGTTTTGAACTCCTGACCTCAGGTAATCTGTCTGCCTCGGCCTCCCAAAGTGCTGGGGATTACAGGTGTGAGCCCCCACACCTGGCCAAGACACTGTCTCTTAAAAAAAAAAAAAAAAAATTTTACCAGTGTTTGATAATTTGGAAAAACCCAGAAAGTGACAGTTTGGCACTTAGTTTTTGTGATTACTAGAAGGTTTCCAATGTTCATTTTCTTTTTTTCTTGCTCTGTCACCTAGGCTGGAGTGCAGTGGTGTGATGATGACTTACTGCAGTCTCAACCTCCTGGGCTCAATGATTGTCCCAACTCAGCATCCTGAGTATCTGGTACTACCGGTGTGCACTACCAGGCCTGGCTAATTAAAAATTTATTTATTTTTTGTAGAGATGGGTCTCCCTATGTTGCCCAGGCTGGTCTCAAACTATTGGGCTCAAGTGATCCTCCTGCCTTGGCCTCCTAAAGTGCTGGGATTGTAGGTGTGAGACACTGCTGCCAGTCATCAAATGTACATTTTCTAGAAAAAAGGTAGTATATTACAAAGATGTAGTGAATGCTTTTACATAGCACAACATACAAGTCTTCCAGAAGAGTCTACTGGTGACGTGGGTAGAATATTGTTTTATTCCTGTGAATACATAAAACATATGAGTGAACTAAAAATGAAATAGAGATAGTAAAGCATAGTGTTAAGAGCCTGGAATTCTAAGACAGCTTGCCTAGGTTTGAATCCTGATTTCTGCTCTCAATTGAGTGACCTTGGTAAACTTATTTACCTCTCTGGGTCTTAATGTTCTTATTTCCTTTTTTTTTTTTTTTTTTGAGACAGAGTCTCGCACTGTCGCCCCAGCTGATGTGCAGTGGTGCAATCTTGGCTCTCTGCAACTTGTGCCTCCCAGGTTCCAGTGATTCTCCTGCCTCAGCCTCCTGAGTAGCTAGGATTACAGGCGCCTGCCACCATGCCTGGCTAATTTTTTTGTATTTTTACTAGAGACTGGGTTTCACTATGTTGGCCAGGCTGTTCTCGAACTCCTGACCTTGTGATCTGCCTATCTCGGCCTCCCAAAGTGCTGGGATTACAGGCGTGAGCCACCGCGCCCGGCCTTAGTGTTCTTATTTATAAAAAAAAAAAAAAAAATTGAAAAAGGATAATATGGCCTGGTGTGGAGGCTCACACCTGTAATCTCAGCACTTTGGAAGTCCGAGGCAGGAAGATTGCTTGAGCCTAGGAGTTCAAGACCAGCCTGGGCAACATAGAGTGAGACCCCCATCTCTACAAAAAATAAACAAAATTAGGAGTCGCTGAGCCTACCCGATTTACCAAACCGCTCCCTTGGCAAAAAAAAAAAAAAAAAAAAGCTTAAGAAAAAAAAAAAGGACCTGAACTCAGTTGTGAGGATCAAGTGAGTTAATTTACAGTGCTTAGAACAGTGTCTTGCACATAGCAATCACTGTATACATTTATGTGTGATTATGACAATGATTGTTGCAGATTTTCTTTATTTCAAAGCACCATGTCAGTATTGCATTTTAAAAAGTTTGCCAGTCTTAAGAATTGGTTTTTGCCATCTCACACCAGTTAGAATGGCCATCATTAAAAAATCAGGAAACAACAGGTGCTGGAGAGGATGTGGAGAAATAGGAACACTTTTACACTGTTGGTGGGACTGTAAACTAGTTCAACCATTGTGGAAGTCAGTGTGGCGATTCCTCAGGGATCTAGAACTAGAAATACCATTTGACCCAGCCATCCCATTACTGGGTATATACCCAAAGGAGTATAAATCATGCTGCTATAAAGACACATGCACACGTATGTTTATTGCGGCACTATTCACAATAGCAAAGACTTGGAACCAACCCAAATGTCCAACAACAATAGACTGGATTAAGAAAATGTGGCACATATACACCATGGAATACTATGCAGCCATAAAAAATGATGAGTTCGTGTCCTTTGTAGGGACATGGACGAAACTGGAAAACATCATTCTCAGTAAACTATCGCAAGGACAAAAAACCAAACACCGCATGTTCTCACTCGTAGGTGGGAATTGAACAATGAGAACTCATGGACACAGGAAGGGGAACATCACATTCCGGGTACTGTTGTGGGGTGGGGGGTGGGGGGGGCGGGGACAGCATTAGGAGATATACCTAATGCTAAATGACGAGCTAATGGGTGCAGGAAATCAACATGGCACATGGATACATATGTAACAAACCTGCACAACCTAAAGTATAAATAAAAAAAAAAAAAAAAAAAGATTGTTTTGCCATGTAATGAATTTATCAGTATTATTCCCTTTGTAGGCCAATATTTTTGCTGTGATAAGATGTCTGAATTTTTGCACAATTAAATTTGTTTTCGAAAAGTAATCCAGTGTGTAAATCTGTCTGGTCAAGTAGGTAGATATGTGGAATTCCATAAACATTTTATTGCTAAATCAGGGAACAAAGAGCCTTAAGTTATTTAAACATTTTTGGTACATGGGTGGGATGGAGTGGAACAGGATTAGTGTTTCCTGTTGGGTACTTAATTAATGGCCTTAACTTTTTTCTTGCCCTACTCCCAAACCATGAAACATAACTCATTTTGTAATAGGGTTCAGTTAGAGATTAGGGTTCCATATGTTAAAATTTTGCTTTTTAAAACACCTGAAGTCTGTTTGCTAGTTTTGATAAATGTGTTTCATATATGTATTCATTTTTTATTGAGTATGGGTTTAAGGTGAGTGAGGGAGACTTTATTTTCAGAATATTCATTGTGTAGGTTTCCTAAACTGTGGCAGCTGAGGCAAGAAAGTCGTCGTAACATGAAAGTGAATGAACCTACTGCTTTTAGTAAAGTTAGTCACAAATCAAATATTCGCTCACCTTATACTAGTTTTCATCCCATCTGGGGATATTAACTTCTTTATTGGTTAGGTTTTCCCTGATTTTTGGGTGTTTTACAACACTTTACAGATGTAAAGTGAGTGTAAAATGAAATAGTAATTGTTTCAGAGTCTTTAAATGTGATGAAAGAGAACAGCTTGAGTAGTACATAAAACTGTAGACACACAAGAATAGGAAAGAATGAAACCAGTTAAAAATCCAACTGACAGTTTGTCAGTTTCTTACAGAACTCAACACTTACAATTCAGCAATCACACTCTTTGGTATTTACCCAAATGAATTCAAAATTTATGTCCACACAAAAACCTGCACATAGGTGTCTGTAGCAGTTTTATTCATAACTGCCAAAACTTGGAAGCAACCAAGATGTTCTCCAGTAGGTAAATGGATAAATAAACTGCGGTACATCCAGACAATGGGATATTATTTAGTGCTAAGAAGAAATGAGCTATCAAGCCATGAAAAGACATGGAGGAATCTTAAATGCATAACTGAAGGAAAGGCTGTATGATTCCAACTATATGGCATTGTTGAAGGCAGAACTGTGGAGACAGTAAAAAGATCAGGAGTTGGATGAATTGGGGTAGCACAGAGGACTTTAAAAAACAGTCATTTTTTTTAGAGCAGTTTTTAGGTTCACACCAAAATTGAGCTAAAGATAAGAGATATCCTGTATACCTCCTACCTCCACCCATGCATAGCCTCCCGCATTGTCAACATCCCCACAGAGCCACGGAGCCATACGCTTGTTAAAATTGAACCTGCATTGACGCTTTATCACCCAAAGTCCTGTAGTTTATATCAGGGTTTACTCTTGGTCTTGTACTTTATGGTTTGGACAAATGTATAATGACACGTATCAACTCTTATGGAATTGTACACCTAAAATTCACTGCCTTTAGGGCAGTGAAACTTGCGTATGATACCTAATGGTAGGTACATGTATACACTATATACACCGAAGAGGGACCAGGAGGAAGTCTCGTAAGCAGTTCATGTAAGTCAGGTTAAGAATTTTAATTTAAAAAGTTTCTTACTTTTTTTAATGAGTCAGGATCTCACTATGTTGCCCAGGCTGGAGTGCAGTGGCGTGATCATGGTTCACTGCAGCCTTGACCTCCTGGACTCAGGAGATCCTCCCACCTCAGCTTCCTGAGTAGTGGCAACTACAGGCACATACCACCGTGCCTGGCTAACTTTTAAAAATTTTTGTAGAGATAAGGGTCTCACTGTCTCACCTAGGGTGGTCTCGAACTCCTAGCTTCAAGCAGTCCCCCTGCCTTGGCCTCCCAAAGTGTTGGGATTACGGACGTGAGCCACCATGCCCCACTGAGAACTTTTTATATATATATATATATAAAATTATGTAATTTGCCCTAATTGGCATAAATTTGATCAGGCATACCTCACTTTATTTGGTATGTTTGGGTAGTCTTTTTTCCTTCTCTTTTTTCCTTTGTTTCCTTTTCTCCTTTTTCTTCAGTTTTATTTCTTATCTTTTTTTAAATTTGTTTTTCTTGTTCTTTTTGTCTTATCCTTTCTTGCAACTCCCTTTCCTTTTCTCCTTTTCTCTCTCCCCTTTTCCTCCCCATCTTTGCCACTGTCTCTTCTTTCCCCCTCATCTCCTTTTTCTTCTCTCCTGTACTCCCCTTTCCCCCTCCCTTTCCTTTCTGTTCTTCTTCCTTTCTTTTCCCTCTTCCTGTTTGCTTCTACTTCTCTTCACATCAGCACCTTATTTCCTAGCCCATAAGAACCTGATTATATGGATCCTTCTATATATGCTTATATAATAAATAGTACAGACATTTGTGGTAAGCCGAGTAATGGCCCCCCAATTATGTCCACATCCTGATACCTGGAACCTGTGTATATGTTGCCTTACATAGCAAAAGAGAGTGCAGAGGTGATTAAGGTTAAGGACTTTGAGATGGGGAGAGCATCCTGGAAGGTGCGCCTGATTTGATTGAGAGTCCTTAAAAAATGACCTGGCCGTGATCAAAGATGTGACTACTAATAAATGGTCAGAGAGAGATTCTATGTTGCTGGCTTTGAAGATGATGGAAGGGGGCCATGAGCCACAGAATGCAGATGGAATGAGGATTCCCTCTAGAAGCTGGGAAAGTATGGCAAATGGATTTTTCTCTTGAGCCTCCAGAGAGGAATGCAGCCCTGCTGATAAATTGTCTTTAGCTGAGTGAGACCTGTGTTGGACTTCTAACCTACAAAACTGTAAGACAATGAATTTGTATTGTCTTAAGTCATTGAATTTATGGTGATTTGTTGTGGCTTCAATAGAAAACTAATACATTATATACATGCACTGAAATGTACTTTTTTTTTTATGTCATTGCTTTATAAAAATAGTACCATATTATAGGACTTTACTGAATCTTTTTTCAGCAGTACCTTACAGAAATACAAATTGTTTGATGTCATTATTTTTATTAGCAAGTAAAGTTCTCCACATCCTGGCCAATACTTATTTTCTGTATTTTTTTTGATAGTGGTCATTCTAATGGGTCTGAGGTAGTACCTCATTGTGGTTTTGACTTGCTTTTGTCTAATAATTAGTGGTATTGAGCATCTTTCCGTGTGCTTGTTGGCTATTTGTATATCTTCTTTGGAGAAATGTCTGTTGGAGTCCTTTGCCCATTTTTAAATTGGGTTGTTTTATTGTTGTTGTGTGTAGGAGTTCTTTCTGTATTCTGGATATAACCAACCCCTTATCAGACATGTGATTACCAAGTATCTTCTCCTGTTCCATGGGTTGCTTTTTCACTCTTGATTGTGTCTTTTGATACCCAGAAGTTTTTCATTTTGATGTATTATGTAGTCTAGCTTACCAATTTTTTCTCTTGTTGCTTGTACTTTTGGTGTCATATCCAGAAAATCATTGCCAAATCCAGTGTCATGACATTTTGTCAGCATGTGTTCCTCTAAGATTTTGATCATTTTAGGTCTTATGTTTAGGTCTTTGACCCACTTTTAGTTAATATTTTTATATGGTGTAAGGTAAGGGTCAAACTTCATACTACTTTTGCATGTGAATATCCAATTTTCCCAGCACCGTTTGTTGAAAAGACTGCCCTTTCCCTGTTGAAATGGTCTTGGTACCTTTGTCAAAAATTATTGTGAGGATTTATTTCTGGGTTCTACTTCTATTCCACTAGTCTGTATGTCTTTCTGTATGCCAGTATCTCAGTGTTGTGATTACTATAGCTGTGTAGTAAGTGTGAGACCTTGAACTTGTTTCTCCGTTTCAAGATTTGTCTTGGCTATTTGGGGTTCCTTGAGATTCCATATGAATTTTAAGGTAGAGTTTTCTCTTTCTGGAAAAACATCATTAGGATTTTGGCAGAGATTGCATTGAATTGGTAGATAACTTTGAGTAGTATTGACATCTTAATATTTTTTTCCAGTCAATGAACATAGGATGTCTGTTTATTTATTGGTCTCTTTAATTTCTTTTAGCAATATTTTGTAGTGTTCAGCGTATAAGAGTTTTGCTTCCTTAAGTTTATTCCTAAGTATTTTATTCTTTTCGATGCTATTGTAAGTAGAATTTTCTTAATGTTCCTTTTGGATTGTTAATTATTAGTGCTTTGTTTGTTTGTTTTTGACATGGAGTCTCGATCTCGGCTTACTGCAACCTCCGCCTCTGGGGTTCAAGCGATTCTCCTGCCTCAGCTTCTCGAGTAGCTGGGATTACAGGCACGCACCACTATGCCCGGCTAATTTTTGTATTTTTAGTAGAGACAGGATTTCACTATGTTGGCCGGGCTGGTCTTGAACTGCTGACCTCAGGTGATCCGCTAGCCTCTGCCTTCCAAAGTGCTGAGATTACAGGCATGAGCCAGTGCACCCAGCCTGTTAGTGTTTTTTAATGTAACAATTTTTGTGTGTTGATTTCATACCTTGCAACTTTGCTGAATTCATTTATTAGTTCTAACAGTTTTTTCATGAATTATCTTGGATTTTCTACATAAAATGTCATGCGATGTGTAAATACAGGTTGAGTATCCCTTATCTAAAATGCTTGGGACCAGAGCGTTTTGGATTTCAAGTTTTGGAATATTCGCATACACATGATGAGATGTCTTGGAGATGGGACTCAAGTCTAAACACCAAATTCATTTATGTTTCATATATACTTTAAACAGGTAGCCTGGAGATACTTTTGTACAGTATTTTAAACTTGTGCCTGAAACAGTTTTGGTTGTGACCCATCACATGAAGCGAGGTGTGGAATTTTCTATTTGTGGCATCATATCAGCACTCAAAAAATTTCTGATTTTGGATTTTTGGATTAGGGATGCTCAACCAGTTTTACTTCTTCCTTTCCAATGTGGATACCTTTTCCTTTTTTTTCCTTCCTAATTGTTCTGGCTAGAACTTCTTTTTCTTTCCTAATTGCTCTGGCTGAACTTCCAGTATTATATTGAATAAAGTGAATATCCTTGTCTTGTTCCTGATCTTAGAGGAAAAACTTTCAGTCCTTCACCTTCACACCATTAGCTGTGGGCTTTCCATATATGGCTTTTATTATGTTGAGGTAATTTCCTTCTATTCCTAGTTTGTTGAATATTTTTAAATCATGAAAGGGTGCTGAATTTTGTTAGATAATTTTTCTGCATCAATCAAGAAGATTGTGTTTTTTTTTTAAATTTTGTTAATGTGGTACAGTATGTTGATTGATTTTCGTTATGTGGAACCATCATTGCATTCCATGATGTCTCCCTTGGTTATGGTGTATAATCCTTTTCATGTGCTGTTGAATTCTGTTTGTTATTATTTTGTTGAGGATTTTCACATCAGTATTAATCAAAGATACTGGTTTGTAGTTTTTTTATAGTGTCTTTGTCAAGCTTTAGTATCAGGATAATGCTGGCCTCAGAGTGAGTTTGGAAGTGTTTACTTCCTCTTCAGGTTTTTGCAAGAGTTGAGGGAATATTGGTATTGATTCTTCTTTAAACGTTTGGTAGAATTTATCAGTAAAGCCATCTGGTCCTGGGTTTTTCTTTGTTGGGAGTAAATAGATACTTTTAAAAAATTCATCTTTTAAAATTATTTATACAACTTCATCCAAACTTTACTACCTATCCTGCAATGTTTATTTTTTCCTTTATGGTTATCAGCCCATGTGGGATCATTGATTGCTTCTAATTGTCATATCTTTTTAGTCTTAATCTATCTGGAAGAGTTCCTGCACCTTTCTCTATCTTTCATGACCTTACCAATTTAGAGAGTACGCACCTTTATTCTGTAAGATGTCTCTTAACCCGGGTCTGTCTTGTGTTTCCTAATGTCCAGATTCATGTCATATATTTTTGGCAGAAATACCTCAAATGACTGTTGTGTACTTCTCACTGTATGAGATCAGGAGGCACATGCTGTTGACTTATTCCACAACCTTGGTCAAGTGGATATTTGCCCCGTCAATCATTTGTCTTAAGAAGGGCAAATTGACTGGTATTGTGAGAGCAGGGGAAAGGAGCTATCATAATTTTACCATGTCCTCAGAATCTCCTTTCCCACTTCAGATGTCCTAATTTAAGGTCATCAAGAATTCGTATTTTATTTTGAGAATAATGAGAAGCCATTTAACTTTTTAGGCAAGATGAGATATGAAAAATTTTTGTATATGCTGTGTGGTTAGGGTGAAGGTTAGTTGGTTTTTCTTTTGTATATGCTATCCAATTATTTCATGCCTGTGTATTTTATTTAAATTTTGCTCTAAAGGTTACAATTTGTATATTTACCACAGTCTACCTTCAAATTATATTACATTAGTTCATTTTCAGTGTAAAAATTTTTTCAATAATTTCTATTTTCCTGTTTTTCCTTTGAACATTTTTGCCATACGTTTTACGTGTATGTTAGACTGTAGGTGATTTTTTAAAAATGTATTCCTTCACATAGACTTTAAACAGTTTTCTTTTATACTTTTTTTTTTTTTTTTTTTTGAGATGGAGTCTTGCTCTGTCGCCCAAGCTGGAGTGCAGTGCCACAATCTTGGCTCACTGCAACCTCTGGCTCCCGGGTTCAAGCAATTCTCCTGCCCCAGCCTCCCGAGTAGCTGGGATTCACCACACCTGGCTAATTTTTGTATTTTTTAGTAGAGACAGGGTTTCACCATGTTGAGCAGGCCAGTCTTGAACTCCTGACCTCAAGTGATCTGCCTGCTTTAGCCTCCCAAAGTGCTGGGATTACAGCTATGAGCCACCACACCTGGCTTCACTTGTTTTTATGGTTTGAGTTTTCATAACAAACTTCCCTTTCCACAACAGATAACACACAAGTAAGCTTATATCTTTTTTTTTTTTTTTTTGCCTAAAATAAATTCAGTGAGTGGTTTCCAGCTAATAAGATTTAGCTATATGTTAAAAAAATGTATATTTGAAAATAATCTCTCATAGATGTTAGACCTTTCGACTAATATGCATCATATTTGAATTTTCTGATTCTTAAAGGTTTTTGAAATTGGAAAGTATGTTTTTGGGTCTTTGAATTAGGTTCTTTTTTTCTGTTTGTTTTTTTTTTGAGATGGGGTTTTCGCTCCTGTTGCCCAGGTTGGAGTGCAATGGCATGATGTTGTCTCACTGCAACCTCTGCCTTCTGGTTTAAGCGATTCTCTTGCCTCAGCCTCCCAAGTAGCTGGGATTACAGGCGTACGCCACCATGCCTGACTAATTTTGTGTTTTTAGTAGAGACGGCATTTCACCATGTTGGTCAGGCTGATCTTGAACCCCCTAACCTCAGGTGATCCACCCACCTCAGCCTCCCAAAGTGCTGGGATTACAGGCGTAAGCCACTGCACCCGGCCTAGGTTCTTTAATTAATATATTTTTGGTATTTATGTAAAATGTTTTTTCTTTTTCTCCCCCAGAAACTCGTTTTCATCTTCTTGGTTTCATCTTAATACCAACGTCATGTCTGGTTCTTATGGTTCCAAAGAAAATTCTCACAATAAGGCTCGGACGTCTCCTTACCCAGGTTCAAAAGTTGAACGAAGCCAGGTTCCTAATGAGAAAGTGGGCTGGCTTGTTGAGTGGCAAGATTATAACCCTGTGGAATACACTGCAGTCTCTGTCTTGGCTGGACCCAGGTGGGCAGATCCTCAGATCAGGTGAGCAAATAAGACAGCGTTAGCTGGGAATAAGACTTTTAGAGAAGGTAATAGTTTTATTTGTAAAGTATCTTTTTGATACCTGAAAATAATTTCAATCTATGCTTAGCTGTGTTATAACTCAGTTTCCACATTTGCTTGAATTCTTGCCAAAGATAAACAGTTCATATTTGTTTATTCTTTTGGGGGTTTTATGAGCATACTTCCAAATAGTTAAATCTGTTTTGATTTGAAATAACAAATAGCATCAGCTATGTGTTATGAAATAACAGCTGGTACTATTATATTTGTTTTGAAATAACAGCTGATGGTATTTGTTTTCATGTGTTCTGTTTGGGTTATCAATAGAACATCCTTTGTGGTTATTTTCCAACATAGCTAGACTTGTGAAAATATTTTTTGGAAAATTCTCCAGGTTACTAAGAACAGGATGATGATAAACCAGTGTGAAAAAATAGAAAAGGGATGGATAAAGGGGAGTGAGAGGGGGAGAATGAGAGAGAAGGGGCTCTCACTAAATTCATAGAAGTGCCGCATTGATTAACATTTTGTGTTTGTTTCCTTTATATTTTCCAGCTTTATTGATGTATGATTGACAAGTAACTATATATATTTAAGGTGTACAATGTGATATTTTGACATACATATACATTGTGAAGTGATTACCACAATCAAGCCATTTAAAATAATCTTACATGGTTACCTTTTTTGTGTGCGTAGTGAAAAGAGTTGAGATCTACTCTCAGCAAGTTTCAAGTATACAATACTGTATTATTACTATTTTTGAGACTGGTGCTCTCTCTGTCACCCAGGCTGGAGTACAGTGATGTGATCATAGCTTGCTCCAACCTTGAACTCTTGGGCTCAGGTGATTCTCCTGCCTCAGCCACCTGAGTAGCTAGGACTACGGGCATGTTCCACCATACTTGGCTAATTTTATTTTATTTTTTAAGTAGAGGTGGGGTCTCATTGTATTGTCCAGGCTGGACAAGAACAGTATTATTAACTGTAGTCACCACACTTTACATTAGATCTCTAGAACTTACTCATTTTGCATAACTGAAACTTTGTACCCTTTGACCGACATCTCCCCATTTTTCCCATCCCTTTATGTTCCTTTTCTAACCCAGGGTGGAGTGCAGTGGTGTGATCATAGCTCACTGCAGCCTTGATCTCCTGAGCTCAAGTGATCTTCCCACTTCAGCCTCTTGAGCAGCTGGGACTACAGGTGTGTGCCACCATGCCTGGCTAACTTTTTAATTTTTAGCAGAGAAGAGTTCTCACTGTATCCTCCAGTCTGGTCTCGAACTCCTGAGCTCAGGTGATCCTTCTGCCTTGGCCTCCCAAAGTGCTGGGATTACAGGCATGAGCCGGCACGCCTGGTGACATTTTTAAAAGGGTGAATCTCTGGAGTCCCAAGGGCATTGCAGCTCTGGTTTTATAATTTCATGCTTTTATTATTTAATTCTTTTTATTTGCTTGTTAGATGGCAGATTGGTTAGAAGTCTTAAGAAAATGTATGGATCATTGAAATTGGAAATTATTCCCCAAACAGACCACAGATATTTCTTTGCTCACTCACTGGAATTAAAGCAAGAAAAAAGTGAAACCGGTGTCAGAACTGCCCGTGAACTATCCAGTGCTACGTAACTCTTTGTTCACTGTCAGTGCAATTATGGCAGGGATTTTATAGTGGTGAAGAGAGTAGTTTAGTTATGTCTGTTTAAAAATTTTTTTGTTGGGCGGGGCACAGTGGCTCACGCCTATAATCCCAGCACTTTGGGAAGCTGAGGC
>NW_026652277.1:45031116-45152846 GCF_009828535.3 Hylobates moloch | reverse complement strand
CATGAATTCAGCTCTCTCTGAAAGAACATTTACATTTTAAATTATGTCATACAGAGATTTTTCTGGTTGATAATCATTTAAGTCTTGTGTCTATTTTGTCCATATACCCTCTGTGATAGGGTCTTGCTCTGATGTTCGGGCTGGAGTGCAGTGGTGTTATCATGGCTCTGCAGTTTCAACCTCTTGGGCTCCTGTGGTCCTCCCACCTCAGTCTTCTGGGTAGCTGGGACCACAGGCAAACACCACCGCACTGGGCTAATTTTTTGTTTTTTGTTTTATAGAAATGGGGTTTTACCATGTTGTCCAGGCTGGTCTTGAACTCCTGGGCTCAAGGATCCCCCCACCTAGACCTCCCAAAGTGCTAGGATTACAGGCGTGAGCCTGGCCTTCCATGCTTTTAAAAAAATACCTTACAAGGTATATGCACACTAATAATAAGAAAATAATAGAGTTTTTTTTTGTTTGTTTTTTGAGATGAAGTCTCGCCCTTGTCCCCAGGCTGGAGTGCAATGGTGCAGTCTCGGCTCACTGCAGCTTCTGCTTCCCGGGTTCAAGCGATTCTCCTGCCTCAGCCTCCAGAGTAGCTGGGATTATAGGCGTGTGCCACCATGCCTGGCTAATTTTTGTATTTTTAGTAGAGACGGGGTTTCACCATATTGGCCAGGCAGGTCTTGAACTCTTGACCTCAGGTGATCCGCCTGCCTCCGCCTCCCAAAGTCCTGGGATTACAGGCGTGAGCCACCGTGCCCGGCCTTTTTTTTGTCAGTTTTTATTTGGATTGCTTGTTTTCTTTTCAGAATTGGGATTTAGTTATTCATGTTGTCCAGATTTTTTTGAGTTACGTTTGTGCTAGATGAATAGATGCAAATATTTTCATATATTAATAGCTTAAGTAGTAATCATTAGTTTTACTTATAGATCTCCTTTGTTTAACTAGAAGAATCTACCTTTGTATTTCAGAAACTATAATCACAGAAAAATACTTAAGTCATGGACTCTTAAAAAATCATATTGCCCAAATCTGACTATTCTCAGATTCTGAAATTAGAGTTTGAGGTGTTGAGGGTTTCATGATTTATTTATTTATTTTGAAACAGTGTCTGGCTCTGTCACCAGGCTGGAGTGCAGTGACGCAATCTCGGCTCACTGCAACCTCTGCCTCACGGGTTCATGTGATTCTCCTGTCTCAGCCTCCTGAGTAGCTGGGACTACAGGTGTGCTCCACCATGCCCAGCTAATTTTTGTGTTTTTAGTAGAGACGAGGTTTCACCATGTTAGCTAGGATGGTCTTGCTCTCTTGACCTCATGATCCGCCTACCTCCGCCTCCCAAAGTGCTGGGATTACAGGCATGAGCCACCACACCCGGCCTGAGGGTTTCATGATTTTTAAAGTTGCCTCAAAAGAGAATATTGTTCTTTGGGAAATTTGAAACAAGCACATGAAGTACTACATTAAAAGTTTTATGATATTTACATTTCTTTCTTTTTTTCTTTCTTTTTTTTTTTTTTTTGAGACGGAGTCTTGCTCTGTTGCCCAGGCTGGAGTGCAGTGGCATGATCTTGGCTCACTGCTACCTCCACCTCCTGGGTTCAAGTATTTCTCCTGTGTCAGCCTCCTGAGTAGCTGGGACTACAGGCACCTACCACCATGCGTGGCTAATTTTTTTTGTATTTTTAGTAGAGACAGGGTTTCACCTTGTTGGTCAGGCTGGTCTCGAACTCCTGACCTCAGGTGATCCACCCACCTCGGCCTCCCAAAGTGCTGAGATTACAGGCGTGAGCCACCGTGCCCGGCTGATATTTATATTTCTTAAAAAAAATTTTGATAGAAACACATAATGTCAAATTTACCATCTAAACTGTTGAATGTACAGCTCAGTAGCATTAAGTATGTTCATGTTGTTGGGCAACAGGATATTTACATTTCTGATGCTAGTGAAGGTAACATGCTCTGCTGTACTCACTACACCTTGGACTTTTAAAAAATTTGTCTTCTTTTGAAAATAGATATATAAGGGATATGTTGATGATCCTCGAAACACTGATAATGCATGGATGGAGACAGAAGCTGTGAACTACCATGACGAAACAGGTAACTTTATATTTATTAAACTGACTGGGATTAAAGGATCAATTTAAGCCAGTAGCCCACTAAGGCATGATTAAATCTGGACTATTTTAGCATCTTAAACCAATTAACTGTTGATGGTAGGATTGTAGTTATATGAAAGCAAAATTGTTGGTATTAAAGGAATACGTAGAAAAAATCTTCAAAACTGTTATCACCAGTGGCTAAATTTTCTTTAATCCATTGGTAACATTTGAAATTAAGGTTGAAATTATAGGCTAAAATGATATGCTTTAAAGATGTCAGATTATTTATTGAGTATGGTTCCCTTTTTTTGCAAAACAAAAGCAACTTGGATTTGGGTAGGAAGTATGGCAATGATAAAGGAAATGGGATTTATATCTTACTATTTCAAATATTTTTGTAATAATCTTGGATTGTTAATACACAAAACAATAACAAAAAATTCCAAGTACTGAAAAAATTTTAAATGAATGCTGTTTCTGGTCCATGGAATTTAAAATTTTATGAGGAGGGTCAAACCTGTTGTTACAGAAGGAGAAAGGAAAAATCTGCTGTCTTAAAAATTAATTTGATCTTAATGTACACATTGAATGGCTCCCTTGAAACATATTTTATTGCTAAATTTGATTTGTTTTTATTTGTAGCATAAAAGTGGGGGCACCATGCTAGAGAAATGAAATGAATGTTCCACTCATAGTTCTTTCTGAGCTGTGTAACCTTGTACAAATCACTTGTCCTCTTGGACTCAGTTTTTTCACTTACAAAATGGGCTAGAACTAGAAGATCTGTTATTTCCATATCCTGTGCTTTTGCTTGTTGAACTTGGAGGAAACTCCTGGGACCATTCTCCATTCCTTCTGTATTTCCTCTAAGGTGTATTAGAAGAGTTTATCCTCCTAGTTTGAAAACTTAGAAGAAATATGCAGATGTAAATTAGAAGCAGGTCTGTACAACTTTAGTACTGATAAATTTGTTAACTACTTTAAATTTTTGGAGTTAAAAACAATGACTGATCCTCCAGAAGTTGATTATAGAGTTTATGGATTGTTCACTGTTTTTACCCTATCTTTTTCTCTCTTTAAACTTAAAAAATTTTGTTTTGATAATTCCAAAATCTCTGCCATATTTGAGTTTGGTTTTAATATTTGCTTTGTTTCTTTAGGCTATGTTTCTTGCCTTTTAGCATGCTTTTAGTGCTTTTTTTTTTTTTTTTTAACTCCGAGATGGAGTCTTGCTCTGTCGCCCATGCTGGAGTGCAGTGGCATGATCTCGGCTCACTGCAGCCTCTGCCTCTCGGGTTCAAGCGATTCTCCTGCCTCAGACTCCCAAGTAGCTGGTACTACAGGCGTGCACCACCATGCCTGGCTAATTTTTGTATTTTTAGTAGAGATGGGGTTTCACCATATTGGCCAGGCTGGTCTCAAACTCCTTACTTAAGTGATCCACCCACCTTGGCCTCCCAAAGTGCTGAGATTACAGGCATGAGCCACTGCGCCTGGCTGTAGTGCTTTTTTGAAAATTGACCATAATATAGCTTATAAGGGAACTAGGGCAAATAGTTCTTTAGTGTGAGGTTTTGTTTATCTGGCTAGGAGTTAGGCTGTGTTTTTTGTTTGCTGTCATTGTATGTGTCAGAGGCTAAAATTTCCTCTAGTTTTGGGTTTCCCTGGAGACTTCTTAAATAAGGTCTGAAGCATGCCCTTCTTTCAGCTGTCTTCCCCTTTTGTTAAACAGGAGTCCTATTGATAGATATGGTGGTAAATTCTAGAGGAAGGGGAATCATAGGAGAATATATGGTTAGATGTCAGTCTTTTAATGAGCCTGTGGCCCTGGGCTGTGACCCTTCATAAGTTCTTCTCAGCTTCCCTCCTACCTCCCTGATCCTTGGGAAAGACAGGAAATCCAGCGGGGGCTGGAGTTGGGTATTTCCTTTCCCTCAGGTTGCTTAGGGCTTGGTAAAATAGTTTTCCTTGAGGGCAGAGTGATCTGGGTGTATTTGAAAATGGTTACCTTTCCCCTCTCTATGTTGGAAGGGAAAGAGGATTTTTCTCCGGTCTTCACCTGGTGGCTTTCTTGGAGGTAAAGCTCACTAAAATGTAGGCCCCCTCTTCATACTGGTATGGCTGACCCCCTAGGAGATTTTATCTTTCAAGCTAGTCCAAAGGTCAGCTTTCAGCAGTTAGTTACCCTTTAAGTGTTCCTACCAGGTGCCGACTCCAGCGGTAGGCTTCTCTCCCTGGTCAGTTGTGATTCTCTGTATTTGCTTGTCTCTCCAGTTTTTGGTATGGCAGTGTGCTCTCTACTAAGAATACAAAAAAATTAGCTGGGCGTGGTGGCAGGTGCCTGTAATCCCAGGTACTCGGGGGGCTGAGGCAGGAGAATCGCTTGTACTCAGGAGGTGGAGGTTGCAGTGAGCCGTGATTGTGCCACTGCACTTCAGCCTGGTCAACAAGAGCGAGACTCCGTCTAAAAATAAATAAAATAAAATAAAATAAAATAAAATATTTAAGTAATGTTGCCTTGAATACTTTAATAGGCTTGTCTCTATTTCATTAGAATAAATTCTTCAAAGAGGAATTACTGGATTGCTTATTGTATCTTCAGTGCCTAGTACAGAGTCTGGTACACAAGATGCACTCTGGTATTTACAGAATGAGTGCTTGTCAAAGAAAACTTACTTTGTAAAAGTTCTTGATAAACATTGCCAAATTTCCTACAAAAATATGCCATTTATATTCCCAGCAGTGATTGGGAGCACTTATTTTTTATTTTTTTGATAATTTAAATTTAATTTTTTTTTTTTTTTGAGGTGGAGTCTCGCCCTGTCGCCAGGCTGGCGTGCAGTGGTGTGATCTTGGCTCACTGCAACCTCCGCCTCATGGATTCAAACAATTCTCTTGCCTCAGACTCCCAAGTAAGCTGGGACTACAGGCATGTGCCACCACTCCTGGCTAATTTTTGTATTTTTAGTAGAGATGGGGTTTCACCATGTTGGCCAGGCTGGTCTCGAACTCCTGACCACAGGTGATCCACCCGCCTCAGCTTTGTTTTATTTTTTTACATTTAAATCTCTCATCCCTCTTGGATTGATTTTGATGTAAAGTTTCATATTCGTATAATATAATCTCTTTTTTAAGGATAATCTTTTTAGAGAAAAGTCTTTGTATTGTGTGTTTATCTATAATTTAGGGACTTGGTTAAAATTTGGGCATTTTGGAATACTCTATTTTTTTTTTCTTTTATTCATTCTGCTGACCAGGGATGGAATAGTCTAGTTTTTAATTTACTTGGCCAGCTAGTACAATGATGATTTAAGATTATTTTAAATAAGAATACTTGATGATATAGATATGCTAAAACAGAAATGAATTTTTCTTGGTGATGGTTTTTCTTTTCAACCAGGTGAGATAATGGATAATCTTACGCTAGAAGCTGGAGATGATGCTGGAAAAGTGAAATGGGTGGACATCAATGATAAACTGAAGCTTTATGCCAGTCACTCTCAATTCATCAAACTTGTGGCTGAGAAACGAGATGCACACTGGAGCGAGGACTCTGAAGCTGACTGCCATGCGTTGTAGCTGATGGTCTCCGTGTAAGCCAAAGACCCACAGAGGAGCATATACTGAAAAGAAGGCAGTATCACATAATTTATACTATAAAATGGGCAGGGTAGGCCACTTGGCCTATTTACTTTCAAAACGATTTGCATTTAGAGTGTTTCGCATCAGAATAAAAAGAGTAAGATGAACTGGAACACAGAATTTTCAGCTCTTTGGTCAAAAGGAATATAAGTAATCATATTTTGTATGTATTCTATTTAAGCATGGCTTAAATTAAATTTAAACAACTAATGCTCTTTGAAGAATCATAATCAGAATAAAGATAAGTTCTTGATCAGCTGTATCTTCTGTTTTCCATCTAGTTCTTATTTGTCAATGGCCTTCGCTCCCGCTGCCCATCTTCTGAGGCCTGAAGGATGTTCCTGCCACATCAAGCTCCTTTAGGCAGAGTACCACCATTGGATGTATAGTTTAGTGTTTCATCTGATTTTTATTTAAATTATTTCCTTCACATTTTGCTTCACATGATCTTGTTGAAGCTAATTTTGAAAATGGAAACTATGTTTTCTTGACTTTAGAAGCGTTAGTTTTAAGAGGAAATTTCAGCCACTAGTCAATAGAGATCGGAATCAGTGAACAAGAGCTGATATTCTCATTTTCAAAAATTCTGAATTAAAAAAAGTCCAGGAAGTTAGTAATTTAAATCAATATGTTCATTAAATCAATATGTTCATTTCACTCTAGTGAAACTATTATATGTTGTAAATCAGTTAAAAATGGATGTTCAGAAAAGAATTGAAATCAGGACAAAAAATTACAGATGCTGGTGAGGTTGTAGAGAAAAAGGAATGCTTATACGCTATTAGTGGGAGTATAAATTGGTCCAACCATTGTGGAAGAGAGTGTAGAGAGTCCTCAAATATTTAAAGATATTTGACCCAGTAATCCATTACTGGATATATACCCGAAGGAATACAGATTGTTCTATTATAAACACTTATTCATGTGTATGTTCATTGCTGCACTTTTCACAATAGCAAAGACATGAAATCAACTTAAGTGCTCATCAGTGATAGACTGGATAAAGACAATGTGGTATATATACACTATGGAATACTATGCAGCCGTAAAACAGAATAAGATCATGTCCTCTGAAAAGACATGGGTGGAGCTGGAGGCCATTATCCTTAGCAAACTAAAACAAGAACAGAAAACCAAACACTGCATGTTCTCTTATAAGTGAGAGCTAAATGGTGAGAACACATGGACACGGGAACAACACATTCTGGGGTCTATTGGAGGGTGGGAGGAGGGAGAGGATCAGGAAAAATAACTAATGAGTACCAGGCTTAATACCTGGGTGATGAAATAATCTGTACAACAAAGCCTCATGACACAAGTTTACCTATATAACAAACCTGCACATGTACCCCTGTACTTAACAACAAAACAAACACAAAGGAAAATGTTAGCCATGTGTGAATTTTAAACTTGGTAGTCGCATTAAAAATAATAAGTAAAATGGTTTGTAATTATTTAATCCATTATATCCAAAATAATATGTGATCAATATATAATTATTAAGTAATTATTTTGGTTCTATAAAAACAGGAACGGAGGTGGAGGTTTCTGTGGGTTAGTGTTTTTTGTTAGGAAAGAAATGTTAAAGATTGAAATAGGTTTTTGAGAAAAGCATGGTTAATGTTATAAATCCCAGAGGAAAGGAGGGGTTGGTGCTTTGGGGGTTTTTGGAAGCAAGGAAGAGGAAAGAAAAGTAGTACTGCCTTGTCTTAGTGGACGTGTTTATCTCATTCTGGCTAAGGATCTCAGTTGGAAAGCCCTGTGATAGGAACTCCTATCCACCTAAGTAGGGTTGGGCTATAGCTGGAGCGTCTCAAGAAAAGCTTTAGGGGAGAGAGACATGATTGTTTTCTTTCCTTCAGATGTTTGAAAAAGATATTAGGCTTACTCTGTAGCTAGAGAGCAGAATTAGGGTTAAGGTAAAACAAAGTGTTTTTCTGTTTTTTGTTTCGTTTATTTGATGTCAGAACTTTTGGTGGTAAACCTGAGTTGAACTGACAGGAGGCTTTTTTCCCCTTAGTTATGACTGTAGGTTTTCCTGAAAAGCATTAGAATGTTTGATTTCAGGATACCTGGAACCCTTCTGGAATAGTTATAAATAGGGCTTATGTATGTATCAACTTCTAAAAATCCATAAAATCCTGGTCCCTACGGTGAGTAATAAGGGATTGATACTTGATGAGGATGACCTGCTCAAGAGGTTAGATGGCCTTCCTGCATGGAAGAGTCGGCTTCTACTTTCACCATTTGGCAGGAGGAAATTGCTTCTTCCTATCACTGAATGGAGTTCTCCAAAATTAAAGCTACTTGTTTACAGAAGCTCTTTTAACAGTTTGAGCAATTTTCTGAAAATTTTGCCATTTACTTGTGTTTCATAGTATTTTGAGACAGGGTCTCATTCTGTTGCCCGTGATAGCACCACTGAAGTGCAATGGTGCTCTTATGGCTCACTGCAGCCTCAGCCTCCTGGGCTCAAGCAATCCTCCCACCTCAGCCTCCTAATTAGTTGGGACCACATGTATGCACCACCACTACCTAGCTAATTTTTTAATTTTTTTTTTGTAGAGACGGGAATTTCCCTATGTTGCCCAGGCTGGTCTTGGACTCCTGGGCTCAAGAGATCCTCCCACCTCAGCCTCCCAAAGTGTTGGGATTACAGGTGTGAGCCACCATGCCCAGCCTGTTTAATAGTTTTGATACATTTGAACTGCCATTAATAAAGACATTTGGTTATATTAAAGGTTTATTTAAAGTATGACTAAAGCCCATGGTCTAGATAAATTCTTTATGGTTTTTTGGAGTTTTCACTGGAACATGTACAGAGTATGCAAAATTATAAAACTACCATCCACTATAGATAGAAGTAGATAATCTTCTGATAACTGTAAATATCCAGTACCATCTATAATAGGGAAAAAACAAAATGTTAGTTTCAGATATTCCTAGAGGAAGATCTATCTGCTATATCACTAGGTAATGCTCCCTTCATACTTATTTTCCTTATGTCATGTAAAATGAATGTTTTTTATTTTAGAGACATTAAGTAAAATAAGTAATATTTGCCATTTACTGAGTATCTGTATTATATTACTTAATTCTCAGCACATCCTGTTAGGTAGTAGTATTCCCATTTCACAAATGAATACATTGATATTTAGAAAGGTTGCCCTCGGTTTTATTTGCTAGTGGAGTTGGGATTTGAATCACGGTCTGACTGGGTTGCAAACCTATTGTGTCTATTGTATTCCCTACTAAGGTTAAGAGTCTTTTATGATACATTATTTAACTATGCAGCTTGGAAGATTATATGTTACATAAATAGTACTCATGTTATTCATAGTATTGCAGTTATGATTTGTGAGTTGAAATTTAAGGGCCACACCTGATTCGGCTAGCATTGTTGAAGTTGTTTGTTTAATTTTGGCCCAAAGATAGTTTATTTGATGATAATCTAAGGATAAAGGGCCACAGTCAGTATTTGTTTTGTCAGCAGGTGTTCTTGAGCTTTTGAAAGCATTTCAAACTCAAATAGAAGGATATGCAAAGTTTCCTTAAGATCATAACTACTTTAAAAACTATATTTGGTGGCTAAAGGGGGAACTTGAGAATTCTGAGCACTTCGAGAGGCTATTCTTATTTAACAGTACGTTTACTTATGCTTAGGACTTCTGGTGGTGGTTATTTTCTAAAATATTTCTGGAGTTTTAATAAATAAACTGACTTTAAAATACATCCTTTGAAGAAAGCATTTGTAATTAATTGGTCTTGTTTATACCTGTTTTCATCATATTATTAATTTACCATTGTGGACACAATCAGAGGCAATTAAACTCATGATAAAAATATTTAAAAGGATATAAATGCTTGAAAGAATTTGGAGATTTTACTAACCATATGTAACTTCTGGCATAGTAGTGGGAGAATTATTTCTGTCAAAATAGATCATACAGATTATAGTTATAATTTATTATATGAAGATATTTTCACCACAATTCCATCTTCACCCATGCCTCCCATTTTATGGTTATTTTATTGCTGATGTGTTAATATTGGTATAATTATGTATGCTGGAGGTGGAAAATAATGTGGAACCGTTAAATGCTGATAAATTGAATCCTTAACTGTTTATAGCATAGAGCTTAATCTCTCCCACTTGGCCTCAGATAGTCTGATACAAGTATTTGAAATGGTAAAAGGTACTAAATAAGCACTTCAGGGCAATGAAACTTGTTAGGAGAGAAGTGGTTGGGTGGAAATCCAGTTTTTTTCTCCAAGGCTGTAGTACACTATGATTGGGCCCGTGAATAGCCTCTGCAGTCCAGCCAGGACAACGTAGCAAGATCCTGTTTCTTAAAAATATTAAAACAACAAAAGGGATATATACCTTTTTGGCCTCCACATTTTTCTTTCTTTCTTTCTTTTTTTTTTGGTATGTATTTTATATGAAAGCAAACTGCAGTGAAAGTCAAAGTAGAAGTCAAAGTTTGTAGCCTTTGTATCCAGCAAGTTAATGCTTTTTGTTAAGATGTGTTACCTTGCCTTGAGATCAGTCCATTTCTAGGTGTGGCAGTTTTACAGTAGGCTTTTCTCATTATTTACTATGAATTGCCTATAAGACAAAAATAAGCCTGAAAGCCTGGGCACAGTGGCTCACGCCTGTAATCCCAGCACTTTGGGAGGCTGAAGCGGGTGGATCTCTTGAGGTCAGGAGTTCAAGACCAGCCTGGCTAACATGGTGAAACCCCGTCTCTACTAAAAATGTAAAAATTAGCCGGGTGTGGTGGCACATGCTCGTAATCCCAGCTACTAGGAAGGCTGAGGCAGGAGAATCGCTTGAGCCCGGGAGGCAGAGGTTGCAGTGAGCCGAGATCATGCCACTGCACTCCAGCCTGGGTGACAGAGCAAGACTCCTCCAAAAAAAAAAAAAAGCCTGAAGCAAACTTTGTTGTTTGAAATTTCATACTGCATATATGCCTGTAAATTTAAATTTTGTGAAATATCAAGGACATTATTTAAAAATACCTTTTTAGATTGGCAAAAATTTTGATGTAAAGATTTTGGAGGAAACGAGTTTATAACTCATGAGTTATAGTTCGGTAGATCAGTTGAGGTTGACTCTCATATATTTTTATAGTTACAAAGAGTTTTTCTTACCTTTCCTGGCATTGAATATAACTTACTTTTATCAATTTAGTCATGGAAATAAAATCTTACCCCAAAGAAGTTCCAAAAATAAAAAAAAAAAAAAGAGAAAAAATTTAGTAAGATGTTATCTTTAGTCTATTAAGTAAATGTGTAGTTTATTATAGCATAAAAATAGAGCCTTACCCCTAGTTGGTTCAAAATAGCAATGAGTAACTGTGAAGGAAGAAAAATTGATGATCAGTGCTGTCAATAGGTTTATTTTTAAACCTACATTTAACTTATTACATATGCAAGTTAGTATACTTTGTATACAAAAATCTATTTTATTGAAAAATTCCATTTTATTGCTTAGTATATTATTTATATGATACAAGATTTTAAAATGACACAATATCTGGATTTAAATACCTTTAATTCACAGAAATATTTTCTTTCTACAGCTTTGTAATGATATTTACCATATTTGAAAGTTAGAGAATTGATTTGAATGGTTAAGAAACCCTCTGTGTACACTTCCATAGTCCCATCTTTCATAAATGATTCAGATTCCCTGTGTGAATGATACTTGAACTAAAATTTTAAGACAACTATGAATACTTTGTTTTCAGAACTTGCTTATACAAGCAGTTTTACTGGAAAATTGCTTTGTAGCATCCACATGGTCCTGTTTTAAGATTCTGGCAGCTTGCTCAAGAAATTGACCAACTCCTTCTAAAAGGTGAATCTCTTTACTTGTTGAGCTGTCTGTCTCAGAGTGTATGCAGTAATATTTAAGCTAAACACTGTCCCAACTGTGACAGATCTTAGGCACGAACAATGCCCTCAGGTAGTGTTTGTTCTGTTAGGGTGCCTTTCCCTGCTCCCTACCTTAATTAAGAACATTGAGAGCTGTTGAATGTAGGATTTATATGGACTTTATAGAGTAACAGGGCAGAATATATTTACCGCGATAAGATCATTAGGTGTGAGGACCTAGAATAAAGGAAACAGTCAAAATAAGGTGTTGTAATTCAGCATTTCATCTACTTTTGTAACTTATATATTTTATATTAGCTTGGTAAATGAGAGCATGCTTTTTAGAATTCTCATCATTTCTAAAGTTCAATTATTAAGATTAAAATTCACTAGTATTTTAAGTACCCCCCCCAAACCTATCTCTGGAAACATATAGTCTGTATTTTCTGTTGTGGGCTCCAGACATAGCAGGGACTTCTTGGAAAGATTATTAAACCTATGCTTATTTGGTTTGAAAAAGACTGTATTTTGGGATCACCTCTTTCTGAAAGAAAACTTTAATAATGTTACTTCCTATAATCGTAATAAGAGTGCTGGGCATGGTGGCTCATGCCTGTAATACAGCACTTTCAGAGGCCAAGGCAGGAGGATCACTTGAGTCCAGGAGTTCGAGACCAGCCTGGGCAACATGGTGAAACCTCATCTCTACAGAAAATACAAAAATTAGCCCAGCATGGTAGTGCGTCCCTGTAGTCCCAGCTACTCAGGAGGCTGAGGCTGGAGAATCACTTGTACCTGGGAGGTGGAGGTTGCAGTGAGCTGCGATTGCACCACTGCACTCCAGCTTGGGGGACAGAGCGAGACTCAGTCTCAAAAAACAACAACAGAAAATCATAATAGGAGTATTATTACTTGGAGTTAATATGATGAAATATACATAACTTTTTTGTATGTTACTGAATCTGCCTCATCTTATGTATTTATCACTAATTCAGTAAAATCTTTTCAAAAGTAAAATTTAAGCAATTCCTTTATACCATGACTGTAACCTTAAATCTATTTCAAATGCTTCTAGGATAGATTACATTTCAATAAGATTGCATTTTATCCCCACTAATGACAAATGTAAGCATAAACTTTTAGAGGTGAAATGGACTTTTTTTTTTTTTTTGAGACAGAGTCTCGCTCTGTCGCCCAGGCTGGAGTGCAGTGGCGCAATCTCGGCTCACTGCAAGCTCCGCCTCCCGGGTTCACGCCATTCTCCTGCCTCAGCCTCTCCGAGTAGCTGGGACTACAGGCGCCCGCCACCACGCCCGGCTAATTTTTTGTATTTTTGGTAGAGACGGGGTTTCACCGTGGTCTCGATCTCCTGACCTCGTGATCCGCCCGCCTCGGCCTCCCAAAGTGCTGGGATTACAAGCGTGAGCCACTGTGCCCGGCCAAAATGGACTTGTTAAATCATCTGTTGTCACTGTTTTATATTCTAGAAGAGGATAAGGGTCACAGGAGTTAAAGATAATTCCAAAGTATTAAAGGGCAGACATGGCGCTTACATCTCCAGATCATTTAACTTCAAATTAAATGCTTTTTCTACTGGTTGGTCCCTGGGTTTATTCCACACAAAGAAGGAAAGTTTCAGGTCTTAGGTAGTTCAGTTTTCAACGATATGTGAAATTTGTACATTAAATTACTCAAATCAAACAAAATATCAATAACTAATGGTCCTCCAAAGAGAATGTTAGCCAGTAATTATTGGTATCAAATTCTCCCCAATTAAATGTAAAGGATTTTCAAGTTTTTGTTTTGTATTAGTTTAAGTATTTCCTAAGGAAGCTTTAAGTATAACTACCTGATTTGGATTGTAAGGAAAAGGAAAAGGAATAGAAATCTACCAAAAAAAAAAAAAAAAAAAGTAAATTGTGAACGAAACCGTGAACACTTTCTCTTGCTTTTTCTCATTTATTCATACATTCACTCATCCTTCCGTCCATCTATCCATCCATCCCTACAATATTTACTGAGCAATTAT
Organism: Hylobates moloch; assembly: GCF_009828535.3. Classification (NCBI taxonomy): domain Eukaryota; kingdom Metazoa; phylum Chordata; class Mammalia; order Primates; family Hylobatidae; genus Hylobates; species Hylobates moloch. The sequence goes on along the minus strand of NW_026652277.1, from coordinate 45,139,201 downwards.
TCTATATCTAGGGTTTAGGGATAGCAGTAAATGGCACTTAGAGAGCTCACCTTCTATTTGGTGGAGATTAGAATCTAGTGGGTTCAATATAATATTTTCTTTCAAGAGGTATGGTTGTTTTTCTTAATTTGTCTAACTTAAAGCCCAGGAATCTGTCTTAATGTGTTGATAGTTTTTACAAATCTACCACTTTCCCTACAGTAAGGGTTACTTTCTTTGCTTGCTTTTAAGATACTAGTCTGCCATCTGGTGGTAGGAAGAGTTTCCATTTCACAGAAGAGTGATTCTTTTAATTGTCACATAGATTTAAATGAATTTAAATTTAAATTTAAATGTTAACAGCGATTCCTAAGTTCTAACTATAAACCAAGACTCCAAGATTTTGCATCAGTTTAAAATAAATCTTGCCAGGGCGCAGTCGCTCATGCCTGTAATCCTAGCACTTTGGGAGGCTGAGGCAGGCAGATCACTTGAGGTCAGGAGTGAGTTCGCCCAGCCCAACTAACATGGTGAAACCCATCTCTACTAAAAACACAAAAATTAGCCAGGCATGGTGGCTACACGGGAGGCTGAGGCAGGAGAATTGCTTGAACCTGGGAGGCGGAGGTTGCAGTGAGCTGAGATTGCACCACTGTACTCCAGCCTAGGCAACAGATCGAGACTGTCTCAAGAAACAAAAACAAAAACAAAAATAAAAAAAACAAATTCTAGCAAACAATAGGAAAACAATGCACCTAGTCCTGACTAGAACCAAAATAATTAGCAATTAATTATAAGTGCAAGTATAGTATTTAGAATTTAACAACTGGGATTCAATCAGAACAAGTAAAAACATTAAAAAGGAGAAGAAATGTTCTATTGAGGACTAAGTTTAGTGACAAATTTCTAAAAGTTGAGAGAAACAGTTTGAAATTAAATGCAAGCAAAGGGAAGATGTTTATTACATTTAGATATAAAAACAGTTACGCAAAATCATGTTTGTATATTTAAAAATATTTAGGGGATCAGACAATATTAAGCAAGATGCAGTTTTAAAATGTTTGTGAGCTGGGCATGGTGGTGTGCACCTGTAATCCCAGCTACTGGGGAGCCTGTGGGAGGTGGGAGGATCACTTGAGCCCAGGAGTTTGAGACTAGCCTGGGTAACATAGTGAGGCCCTTGTCTGTAAATAAGGGGTATGTGAAGTTTTAAAATGTATGTGATTTTTAAAGAAAAAAATCATTGCTTAAATACTTATCCAAATTTAACAAGACCCCAATCTGTGTTGCAGCATCATTATTTTAGACTAAAATAATTTTCCACCCCCAAATTGCCTTGTGCTTTCCAAGTCTGCACCCATGCACTTGCTGTTCCTCTGCCTGAAATGTTTCATCCATTTGTCTTCCTTCAAGACCTGGTTCAGATACTGTCTTCTCTGAAGTCTTTGATCCATAGCTTTGTATTTGTGTCTCGAAATACTTATCAAATTACATTGTAGTTTCCCTTTATGAGTCTCTCTTCCTCATCAGACCTGAACTTATACTGTTTGTACCTCAAGCACTCACTGTTGACTCTATAATGTAGTTGACTTACAAAAGTGTTATGTATAGAATAAAGGCAACTCTACTGTGTATTTAGCATTGTTCCAAACTTTATTGAAAAAATGTTTTAAGAATTCAGATATTAGGAGAGACTGGAGAGAGTCCAAACAGAAAAGCAAAATAACTATTTTGCTTGAACTTGGGAAAAAGTTATAGAAAGCTGGGGAAAAATCTTTTTAGAGAAAGAAAGCAACAAGGTGAATTAGAAAAAGCAAAAGAATGGATATTACAGAAAGAAGTATTCTCTTCATAAAGAATAAGCTCATAACAGTCAAAGTAATTCAGCACAAACAAATAGTAAGTGCAGAGAAACACTGGGAGAGGGCACTGAAGATTTGGACGGAAATTTGCTAGCCCCTTGTCACATTCCACTGTAAGCTATATGGGAGAGAAGTTTGAATAGCTGATCCTGGGGACTGCCTAAAGCCTCATATTTCAATATCAAAATTTGGAAAGTTTCATAACCACCATCCAACTAATAAATCCCTTTAGCTATTTCAGATTCCCCAAACCCATGCTTACCAGGGGTGGTTGTGGAGGTAGGGGAAACGGGACCTGAGGGAAAAATGGTGGTACTTGTGGTGGGTAAAAGATAAATCTCTGTAAAAAGAAACATGATGTCAGTCATTTCAGACAACGGCAAACTTTTAAAATGATGAATGCATTATTTAAACATACAATTAGAAGTTTACCTGTTCACTGGAACTTTCAGCATATTGTTCAAGCTTGCAAAACAATAATAGCAACAAGGTAAAGCAGCATATGGAAATACATTATCCACTAAAGAGGGGTTTTGTTCTAAAGGAGAATAGGTAATAAGCCACTATGGAGCATTATAGCCATCAGTAATGTAACTTCACTTCTGAAATAAAAAGCAGCTGGATATCTAATGGGGAAAAGTTTAATTAATTTTGTGCAATGATTTGGAAAACCAAGTGCTTTTTGCTTTTAAATTTATATCCAAAGAATGCTTTTATTTACATTTCTTAAGATTAATTCCATATTACATGAATATCTCCTTTTGCAAATCTTTGAATGAATAGTGTTCTTGATTTAGTTCTCAGTAGTTATAGACTCAAAGTGAAGGGAGCGTGGAAATGTACATTTAAGTTCTGCACCCCAAACACAAATTTTGAAAGCTCCCTCACTTCTTCAAAAGCTCCTTTGTTACAAAGAGTGCAGGGGAGAGTTTCTTGCCTACTTGGTGCCCTCATATTCAGACTAGTAAACCCAGATCAGACTCAGTGAATCTCATTTGTATATAGTCAGTTGATGACAAAATGTCTGTATACATGAAGTTAATGATGTTCTGGGATTACAGTATTTCATATATTCTTAGATGCTATCATTGTCAAAAGCACCATTATTTCATAAATTACCAAAAAAGAAAAGCACTGCTGTTAAGCTGCCGTGACACTTTATCAAACTGTGTTTGTAAGACACAGCTCAATTTCAGAGCTGCTAAAATATCAAAAAGTACATATTAGAATTAATGAGATATGTATACTGCAACATTCCCATCAGCCTAAAGAAACAGGCAATACAAATTGTTTGGAATTTTAGACCACGATACTTGTCAGCTTTGACAAAAAGGATTGTGGTCTAAAGAAACAAATTAGGTTTGTTATCAAGGGCACTATAGATGAATGTAGCTTTTTATCCAAATCTTGTTTTCAAAAAGCTGCATCTGTATGATCATGCAAATATAATTCAGGCATAAGTTGTTTTTACATTCATAATTTAGTAATCAATGTAAGTTATCTTAAATATTTCCTTCTTTAAAATCAAATCTACAATGAAGTAGATAGTCCTTTGGTGTCAGAGCATTTCCATGTAACAGCCTTTTAAGAAAACATGAGATGGTTTGGGGCAAGGGCATTACAAATGAAACTCAATTCAAACTGCTTAATTTAGACCTGGGTCACTGCAGAATATTTGTTCTATATCACTGAGTTTATTGAGAACACCCTGTCTTTCAGATAGGACCCTTCTCTGCTTTAGATGCATTAAAAAAAATCATCTCCATGCAACTCTGAGGTGTTCCTAGGACTCATTTTATAGACAAGGAAACAATGGGTTAGTTCAAAGTCACACAGCTAGCACATGGCATATGGAGCTGGGATTTGTACTGGGCAGAGTGTTGGGCTGACAAAGAGTGGTGAACTCCTAGTTGTATGACTTTCCTGGATTCCACTTTCCTCTTTTGTGAAATGAAAAGACCTGTTTTCTAGCCCAGAAATGCGATGACTCTAAATCTGAAATTGAGTCAGCAGCTGAGGAGGGTGTACTCACGGGGATGGGCAGAGCGGTGGCAGTGCTCAAAAGGCCAGCCAAGATGAGTAATTTCATTCTAAAGGTCGAGCCTGGAATTGAAGGGGCGGGAGATCATTTCGAGTTTTTTTCTGTATAAGTCCTATTCCTATCGTAAATAGTTTAGAGGTGTTGAAATAGTGGTCAAGATAAATCCTGCCACCAAACATAGGTTTTGTAAGCCTACAAGAGTGTTTTTAAAAGCTTTGAATTCCTTAGACAAGACATGCACTGTTTAGCTCCCAACATAGCCCATTACTTTCTACTTTCTTATAAAGTTACAGTTCGGCCTATACACTGTACATGTTTGGTCCCTGAAGTTGAGTTTGTGATCTCTACATACAAATCATTTTTTTTTTTTTTGAGACAGGGTCTCGCTCTGTCACCCAGGCTGGAGTGCAGTGGCACAATCGTAGCCTCCTGTACCCTCGAACTGCTGGGCTCAAGTGATCCTTCTGCCTCAGTCTCCCAAGGAGCTAAGACTACAGGAGTGTGCCACCACACTTGGCTAATTTTTAAAAAATTTTCTTAGAGATGGGGTCTTGCTATGTTGCCCCCCACTGTTGCAAGGCTGGTCTTGAACTTCTGGCCTCAAGCAACCTTCCTGCCACAGCCTTCCAAAGTGCTGGGATTACAGGTGTGAGCCACTGTGCTCAATTCTACTCACAAATCTTTAAACACCAGTGTTGCATCATGCTTATTATTAGGAATTGATCACTACTGGCTAAAATGAGAGGAAAGTTTTTATGTAATACACAAAATAAATCCATCTGAAGCTGGTACCTCTGTGAGACTTACCAGGCCTTCATATAGTCTGGTTTCTGTTATTCCCAGTTACAGCTCTCAGGAAGGAAATTGTATGGGAAAAATTTTGTAAGATGTAATGGGTTGGTAGAAAATCAGCAGAATATGAGTAAATTCAGATTCAATAAAGCAAATCAACTGGCCTTTTATTGGTCCGTTGGTTCCGAAAGGAGACATTTTTATGTTTTAAAAATCGCATTTAATTCAAATTAACTTACCTTGTGAGTTTCAAACCAAATCACCGTATTCTGGAATTGGATTTTGAAAGAAAAACAACTTTATCATATTCTTATTAGGACTTATCTCCAGCATTTGAGGCAAGTTATATCTATAAATCACACTTCATCTGTTATATATATTTAAAACTCAACTCTGATTTCAATCTTAGTGCTACTTTGCCTGAATTTAGGCAATTTATTTCCCTTCTTTTCCTTTTTCATGTTTTTTTCTTTGTATTTTTCTTCTTTCTGGATTCAAACACTTTAATTTCTTTCTTCTTATTAGAAGTGGACCTATTAGAAATCATTAAATTACCCAATACAAGAATATGTTAAATTCCTTTATCTAGTGCAATAGAATCAGTCTAAATTTTACTATATATCTCTTCAATTACCTTTGCTTCAGTGGCCCTTGGAGCAACAAATTCAAGGAGCAGTGTGATCACCTAGAATCTCTATGCCCATCTAGTATTTAAGCCTTGTTACTAATGCCTTTATGGTTATGGGCAATATGAGTCACAAAATTCAAAGCTAAACTGAATAATTGCTTTCACACCAGGAGCTCCAACTTCCAAAATATCTCAATTACGCAGAGGTAGACTTACAGACTGATTACTGAGAAAATAACTTCATCTCTCAGGTTAGGATTAGAGTATGTCTTTATCACAAACAACCCACAATTAAAAATTGTGACCACCAAGAATATTAACGTGCCTCTATAATAGATGAGCTAGCTGTACATATAAGAGCCTTAAATGATACAGAAATTTAAATTTTAAATTTTCTCTTACTAAATATTTTTCATTTCAAAATGAGTATTATTTTCAAATAAAATTTTTTAGTAGATATTGAGGTGGTATCCTTACCTCGGTGTTAAAATCACTTTTCACTATTCTAAAATATTTTTGAAAGTTGTCTGAGGGTAAAAGATAATTTAGGCCTAATTTATATCTCTGAATACAACTTCACTGTTCCCAACAACCTAGTTTGTAATTAGCTAAGACCTTTTCAGCTTCATATAAAAGCGTTCTGAAATTTGGAATAGTTTCTAAAATTATTTCTGTAGTTGGAAAAAATTACAAATAATACTTAATTAGATTTTGATTAATCAAATTGAACTTGATTATTTAGAAAGGACATAGTATGATATGGTTCTAGTTAAGAATAAGGTAGTTGGCCGGGTGCGGTGGCTCACGCCTGTAATCCCAGCACTTTGGGAGGCTGAGGTGGGCGGATCATGAGAGACCAGCCTGACCAACATGGTGAAACCCTGTCTCTACTAAAAATACAAAAATTAGCCGGGTGTGGTGGCGCACGCCTGTAATCCCAGCTACTCAGGAGGTTGAGGCAGGAGAATCACTTGAACCGGGGAGGCGGAGGTTGCAGTGAGCTGAGATTATGCCACTGCACTCCAGCCTGGGTGACAGAAAAGAGATAATGAATAAAATTTTGAAATACTCAGAGAAGATTATTCTGATAAAAAATAAACTATTCTGTAAGTATCTTTCAGATAAAATTCCTAGGGGCATATTCTCTCAGTGACTATCACAGATAAGGTTTGTAACAATAATAACAACAACAAATTTGTGATTATTTGAAAAAATAATAAAAGATAATTGTATTGATATCTTTCGTTTCAGCTAGAAAAATATTTTCTAAATAAAATATTTTTAAAAATTTTAAAATATTTTTCTAAATAAAAAGAAAATAAAAAACCATTTTCTTTCAAATAGTCAAAGTGGGCGACATGCCCTTTTATTGCCTTACTTCAGAACTTGGAAAACTATATTATGATGTCATGTTTTTGTGATCTAGCTTTTACTGTAATAGTTACCAAAGAAGAGCTCAAATAAAAACACAAATTTTTGCTCATGACAGGTTTTTTGCTATCAATTTATATAATAATATTTAATCTCTTTCTACGTTGGACATCAAGACGCTTTATGGCTCTCTACCTGTTTTACCCTTACATTTTCTTTATTTTAAGGCAATGAATATGTAGAAATTTTTGCAGGGCTGCCCTCTTCCCCAGCACACATGCTCAACTGCACAAAAAGTTAGAATTAGTTGGATCAAGCAGTGCATAATCTTTCACATTTTATTTTCATTTATTTATTTTTTGAGACAGGGCCTTGCCCTGTCACCCAGGCTGGAGTGCAGTGGCACAATAGCTCACTGCAGCCTCGACCTACTGGGCTCAAGTAATTCTCCTACCTAAGTCCACCAAGTCCCACCAAGTAGCTGGGACCACAGGTGCATGCCACCATGCCTGGCTATTTTTTTACGTTTTCATAGAGACAGGGTCTCTCCATGTTGCCTAGGCTGGTCTTGAACTCCTGACCTCAAGGAATCCTCTCACCTTGGCCTCCCAAAGTGTTGAGATTATAGGTGTGAGCCTCTGCACCCAGCTTGTTCTACGTTTTAAATCAAATTTGGTAAAAAAGCACTTGAATTTATTTTTTTTTCTGTTTAAACTTATATAATGATGAAGGACATTAATGAGCAGCTCTTATCTTACCACTGAGTATTTGTTTCCTCTAAGAGATGTCTCACACTTTTTCCTCAACCACACACACACAAACACACTTAAGGTAGTAGGGTTTAGGAAGCACAATTATAATTTGACATAAAGTGTGAGTCTTGGGTTGATCTTTCACATTTGATTGTCTAAATAATAACCGGAAATACACTTGAATAAGCATTTGGATTTTTATGGACTCTTTATTAGGGTATTAAGATATTGAAAATAATACACATAAACCACAGAAGAGTAGCATTCCATTTTCTTGAAGTGCACATGATATTATGAACAACACAAACGCATTATTTTTATCATTAATAGTTTTATCATTAATTATCTCATAAGTAGATGCAGAGAGGGAAATTACTATGAATTAAACTTCTGTTCACAATGTACAGTATTTTGCATATGTTGACTTTACTTAATTTTACATTTTTATTTCCAAAGTTAATGTTAAATACCTGGTGTATAGGCTGTTATCAAGCAATTACTCTCATTGTCATACATGCAAACATTTTGCTAAATATAAATCTACAAGTATCAACAGCTGCATATATTTCTGAAGTGGTTAGAACAGAGGAGGATGCAGGAAAGTTGAGTTCTTTAAAATCTTCATTCAAAACAAGAGATTCTCATCTATGTCCTCTATAAAAAACAAGAAGCAAAACAACACTTTTAGAAAGTAGCCAGAGTAGTAGCACAAACAATATTAGAGTTGGGGGATTAGAGAAACCATCTAATAAGGCAGTATAATGGTGATCCTCAACTCCGGTAGGGCATCAACATCACTCATGAACTTTTACAAATATATATTTTTAGGCCTCACCTCTGGACTCTACAATCAGAATCCCTAGGGGTGGACTAATGGCATGTAGACATTGAGAAAACTCTGCAGGTAATTTGGCTGCAGGATTGAGAACCACTGATAGAGGAAGAGCAGGTTAATGGGAGGTCCAGCCAAGAAGTGCCAAGTATACTAATCTAGAAGGTGAGCTGAAATATAATGGAAATAAATAGAAGTGTTGTGCTAGGTAAATCCAGTTTTTAATTGAGTAGCTTGTGAAAGAAATTGTTGCCATACCTGTGGAAGAAGACAGCAGCCTCTAGCAAATAGAAGACCACTCCTTACCAACATGGCCCACCCTAACAAACTGTTATACTACTCTGTGTGGGCACTAGGTAATTTTCCTGCTAATAATCTTTATCTAGCCCAGAGAATGGGAAAGATTATGGACTTTGATATTTTTTTGAGTACTGGCTTCATATGAAAAATGGAGATAATAGCTTCATTACTTACACATTTACTTATATTTGCACCCATAGCCTTTGTCTTCTTTCTGTTGCTCAGATAAGAGATTGTCCTTTTTCTTGACGTTAAGGCTAATTCCTCTACCTATGCTCAAGATCTCTTCTGACCTTCACAAGATTCTCCTTTTACTTTCCTCTTTTTTTCTTACATCCTTCTTCCACCTTTCCTTTTTTACTAGACCCTTCCATTAGCATTTAAATATGTTTCATATTTAGCCTCTAGAACAGTGCCTGCGTTTATGTAGACCATCTGTAAAGATTTCTTTTTTTTTTTTTCAACGGAGTCTCGCTCTTTGACCCAGGCCGGACTGAAGTGGCGCTATCTTGGCTCACTGCGAGCTCTGCCTCCCAGGTTCACGCCATTCTCCTGCCTCAGCCTCCCGAGTGGCTGGGACTACAGGTGCCCGCCACCGCGCCCGGCTAATTTTTTGTATTTTTAGTAGAGACGGGGTTTCACTGTGTTAGCCAAGATGGTCTGGATCTCCTGAACTCGTGATCCGCCCGCCTCGGCCTCCCAAAGTGCTGGGATTACAGGTGTGAGCCACTGCGCCCGGCCTGTAAAGATTTCTTGAGCAAATGAATGAATAAATGAAAGGAGTGCTCAAATCTCTTTTATTCTAAAAAATGCTCCCCTTACTCTGTATCTTTTCTAGGTCTTTGCTGCACTCAAACATTCATCCTTACCCTTTCTCACCTCCCTTTTCTTCTCAACCTATAGAATGTGACTTCCATCTCTACCATTCCACCAAAACTAACCAAGGCCACCCAGGATATTCTTATTTCTTTCGTCTTCTTTGACATCTCAGTTGCATTTGGCACTGTTAATCTCTTCCTCCTCTTTGAAACACCTCCTTTGCATGGCACTATCCTGGTTTTCTTCCTTCATTTCAGGAGAAACTTCATTCTCCTTACTGAATTCTTTCGTCCTCCCCTATCCATCATCTAGATGTTGTTGTTTCTCAGTGCAGTATTCAATCCTAGATCCCTTTTCATGTAAATCAATGCGTTTTCCTTGGGAGAATTAATTCCCTTCCCTGGTGTCAATTATTCTTTGTATGCTTATAATCCTCAAATATGCATTTCAGTTCCAAAACCCTGTCTTGAGATATAAGCGGCCAACAAATATATATAAAGTTCCATGTTACTAATCATCAGGAAAATTTAAATCAAAACCATCTCACAATGAGATGCCATTTCACACCAGTCAGAATGGCTATAATTAAAAAGTCTAAAAACAACATGCTGGTGAAGCTGCAGAGAAAAAGGAATGCTTAGACACCGGTAATGTAAATTAGTTGAGCCACTGTGGAAAGCAGTTTGAAGATTTCTCAAAGAACTTAAAACAGATCTATTCAACCTAGCAGTCTCACTACTGGGTATATTTATAAAAAAATCATTTTACTAAAAAGACACATGCACTCATGCTCGCTGCAGCACTATTCACAATAGGAAAGACATAAAATCAATGTAGGTGCCCATCAGTGGTGGGCATGGTAGGGATAATGGTAGTTTTGATGGAGTGGTAGAGATAATGGCCAAACCACAATTACTTTTGCATGAAACTAACACTTAGGAGACAACCTAATACTTTACAATTCAACGTATCTGAAATGGAATTTGTCATTTACTCCAAATCCACTTCTGTTCTTGTGTTTTCTCAGTGGAAGGTGCCTCTATTTACCTCTATTTACCCTGCCTGTTCTGAGCCAGGGACCTAGGCATTGCACTTCTCTTTTCAATCTCTCACCTGTCTGCTCTCTGCTCCCACATATTTCCTATCAAATATTGTCTTATTTCCACATGCTATACATTTGAGTATGCTTATATCTTAAAATATATCTTGAATATGTTTACTTCTCTTTTTTTTTTTACCTTTGGTCACTCCCCTAGTTCAAGTTCTCATCAGCTCTTGCCTGGGTTTACCACAATATTCTCTCAACAGTTCTTTGGCCCCACCACAATGTAACCAGGGGAATCCGTCTTAAATACAAACCCAGGGAAATCACTGGCTTGTTTGAAACACTTTGGTGACCCCCCAGTACTCTTAGGATAACGTCTTTAAATGGCTTAGGGGAACTTGCGTCATCTGAGTTGTTTACCCTGTTAGTCTCACTTGGAGGGTTTTCTGACGATTAGCATGGGTATGTGTCATTGCATGGTATGCATGGGCGCAAAATAAATGAGGACTCCTGCACCTGTTACCTGACCCATTTTTACAGATAAGGAAAATGAGACTCACTGAGGATAAGCAACATGCCCTAATTCACACAGCTAGTTAATAACAGCTATGTGAGGAATATATGAGCACATCTATCACAGGCAGTTAAAATTCAGGAAAACATTGGCTAAACTTTATCTTCTCCTTCTGTAGATTTCTCAGCCTTGAAGGAAAGAAGGGTATACTTACAAATAGATTTGTTTTTCTTTAGCTACATTCCAAAGCAGTAAGTTGTTTACATGTTCTGACTGAATATTTAATATCTGCTTTATTGGTTTGTTATGTGATAATTTTTTCCTTTCTTCAAAATAAGGCAATGATGGCCAAACCACAGTGCACAAACAAGATCATTAGCAGCTTTGTAAATGACTGGACTTTAAGTCCTTCCTGCTCCTCCCAGACAACCGCCCAGTGGAGCCTGGGTGAGCTTACACACTGAAGAGCTGCCAGAAGCTTTGCAAAAGGAAGAATGAGATGCAACTGGTTTTCTTAAGTAAAATGGCCTCTGTTTAAATTCGCCTTTTTATCAGTCCTTTAAAATCACATGTCATAAACAGGCATCCATAAATACATCCCATGCCAGCTGACTTTTCCCCTCTAGATAATGGTGGGCAGGGCAGGACAGAAGGATATATTTGAATTTTTATAAGTACTCTGCTTGTATCATAGATGTTAGAAAGACAATTGATATCCAACCCCCGTGGTCTCCTTCTCCTCCTCCTGCTGTAGCAGGATTGGTCAGTGTGACCAATAGGATGAGGCAGAAGTCATGATATGTAACTTCTGAGGTTAGGTTATAAAAGACATTGGGGCCTCAGTCTTGGCTTTTTTCTCTCTTTCTGCCTGGTCACTCGCTCTGGAGGAAACTAGATACCATGCTGTGGGCAGCCCTGTGGACGAGAGGCCTACACGATGGGATACTGAAGGCTCCTGCAAAGAGCCATGGGAGTGAGCTTAGAAGTAGACCCTTAGCCGCAGTCAAGCCATCAGTTAACTGCCGCACTGCATGACCCCTTGACCACAACCTAATGAGAGATCCTAATCCAGAGCCATCCAGGTTAGTGACTGTGACATTCCTGACCCTTGGAAACCGTGAGAAAGAATTTAACCTGTTAAGTTGTGGGATGATTCACTATGCAGCATAGACAACTAATACACAGAACTAGGTACTTACAAAAATACACGTCCTTTCACAGAATGTTTATTTCACAGAATGATATTGCGAGGAAAAGGACTGACCCTCTCTGCTTACCTATTTATTAATAAGTAAATCCTCATACTTTCACCTCTTCCTCTCTAATTTCAAGGCCTTCTACATATGCATGGGGGAAGTTTGCACAAGTTATTTCTTTTTGGGAACTTTCGACGTTTGATGAACTGACTTTCTTTAACGGCTTAGCTGCATGTTTATCCCAAGGGTATATTGTAAACATGAATGAAATCTCTGTTTCAGAGATTTGATGTTCACTGTTAATTTATGTTCTGTGAGTGGTATTTTTCTTATTTATTTATTTTAATTGACAAATAAAAATGGTATGTATTTATCATGTAAAACATGACCTTTTAAAATATATATACATTGTGGAATGGCTAAATTGATCTGATTAACGAATGCATTACCTCACATACTATCATTTTTGTGTGTGTGTGGTGAGAATTGCGAGTAGATTCGAATGCTCATTGTTTGAACATCTTTCATTTTTTTTTTTTTTTTGAGACCAAGTCTCACTCCATCACCCAGGCTGTAGTGCAGTGTTGGGATCTTGGCTCACTGCAACCTCTGCCTCCTGGGTTCAAGCAATTCTCCTGCCTCAGCCTCCCAAGTAGCTGGGATTACAGCACGTGCCACCAAGCCCGCCTAATTTTTGTATTTTTGGTAGAGGCGGGGTTTCACCATGTTGGCCAGGCTAGTCTCTAACTCCTGACCTCATGTGATCCACCCACCTCGGCCTCCCAAAGTGCTGGGATTACAGGCATGAGCCACGGTGCCCAGCCTTTCATATCTTAATTATTGAAAACATACCTGCTCATAAAATTCAAGTCTAACTTAAGGAAAGAAAAGGAAACATATTAAGACATAACCCAGCAAAACAAGCATCTAAATTTAATTTCCTCCACTGCAGGAGTAAAGAAAGAATACTCTGATCTACCCTCCCACAGCTCCCATTCATTGAGGATGAAGCCATGGGTGAGTTTTGGGTTAAAGGATTATCCTGGCACTAATTGTGATGTAAAATCCAGTCTTTAGTGTGTTGGTAATGGATTCTGAGATGTTCTGACATCTCCCATTGTCAGAAATGGGCTTGCTTTTTTATTCTTTATGTGTAATTTTGAAAAGTTTGGCCCAAGGCCCAGGTTAAGGTAGGATATGAAATAAGGAAGGACACAAAGCCTGCTGAGATTTGGCCCAACTCTGGATTCACACATCTTTTTAGGCTTAGCTGACTGTTGAGACCTCAATGCATGTTCACCCTTGCTACCCTTTGAAAACAGTGCCATAAAGGTAGTAAGAAGTGACTTCGCAATGACAGCATGTACACCAAGGGAGTCCTATCTGGGAAGCTGCCACCTTTTTGTTTCTAGCTTCCAATTTGAACATGTGGCAGGCCTCTCTATGAAGCATGCAGGGCTTAGGGCTTGTCTGGGGGAAGAAGACATCCCTCTTCTTTGGCTGGTGATGAATTTACCTTCTTTAATTCCAAAGCAGTGGCCCCACTCCTTCAGGGTGATGTGCTTATCCTTGTTGGGGTCACACTCCTCAAAGAAACGGGTTATGCAGTGTTCCATGGGCACCAGAGATGCTCGCAGAGGAGCAAGTTCAGAATGTGTCAAGACTCTGCAATGAAATACATGGCATCCTATTAACTGAGTAGCTTGTGCATGAAGATTTAACCCTGAGGCTCACCAAGGACATTTTTCTCCCATAAGATTGCTGCATATGTGATATAAATAGAATACCGATAAAAACTGCCAACGAAATAAACTGTTTGTGGGTCAGGTTGACAGCTTTTGGGATGTCGATTCACAAGGTTTCTGTCTTCACAGGAATGTCCTTCCCCCACCCTAAATCTATAGGGGTGTACCCAGCAGTCATGTTGGTACAACCTGGTTCTCATCCACTGGCCATACCTGATTGTTTTAGATGTAGTCACTTGACCCACATTGGGCCAATCTTGGGAATTTAGGATCAAGAATGAGAAAGTTGAAGGAGTCTCTGTGGGAAGCTGGACCTTAACATGTAAACTTGGGAGCTGTGGTGTAGCCATATTCTGCTATCTTCATAGCAGCTTTTTTTTTTAAATGAATATTACATAGCTTTGATGATTGCGATAAGGGGACTTCAAAAAGTTCATTGAGAAATGGAATTAAAAGATAAAATTATAAAACATAAACTTTATCAACATAAGCTCTATCAAGTTCCAGACTTTTTTTTTTATTATTATTATACCTTGAGTTCTAGGGTGAATCATACACAGCAGCTTTGTGTTTAGACTCCTAACCAGGCATTTCAGTATTCTAAAATGGAACTGGGAAATGTCCTAAATCTGTTTAGATTTTCCTTTTGCATAGATATGCAGATATTTTATCAGAGAGATAAATCTAGAAATGGAAAGGTAAACAGTTCTTACCTATCCATAGGGTGTTGGTCAAGTTCACTAAACTGCCAGTGCACAGGATACACATACATGTGGTAGTTTTTCTTAAAGTCCCTTAAGAGAAGGTCAATGGGATGGTCCCCAGCCAAGAGCCTCTTTTCATCCAGGTAAATTTTCTTGACCTGGGATTAGGAAAGCAGAAGACTGTCAGAGAATCAGACAAATGTAATGGACTTGTCACTTGCTAAACTTTACGTGAAGAGTGACAGTAACATGATAGGAGAAAACAAGCTCAGGACATCATGTGCAACCAAATGAAATTCCTTCCAACCAATACTACAGGCCTTTCTCATGTCTACACAGAATAGCACCTGATGTAAGAATCCTCTGGTTTTTAGAAGAAATTTAAATCTTTTTTAAACTTTTAAATATTGTAAGTATTTTTTGCCTCTTTCTTTTAACCAAGTAATGTTCACTGCATTTCTTTTTAAAACTATGAGGTTTTAATGAAAAGGCCTGAATTGACTTGGGTGATTAGTTAGTGAAAAGTGCTGCTCCTTCCCCCAATGACAGAGTCCATTCTTAGTCTTCTAGGTCATCCATCCAGTGCCCACTCAGTCTTGCTTTTGCCCTGGTGTGTTACTGCTTGGCCAGCCCCATTGAAATTTCCCTGTTTCATAGCTAATACCCTCAAGGCTCTCTGTGACAAGGTATTCAAGACGGGGGCTAGAAATTATTGTTGAGCAGTGAATGTGAAACTTCAGCTTGTGAAGTTGACTCTTATTTCACTGAGTAATTGGAAGCAAACAGAACCTCCACCTGCTCCCAGAACCACAACTTTGCTCCCTGTGACCTTCCTGTGCTCCTAACCTAAGTCCAATCCCTCTCATCTGGGTGGGACATGTATCGAAGAACGCCCTCTGGCAGTTGTGCGCATTCTCTGCTGCCCACTAATATTTCCTTCTTGGCTGGGTTATTTCCAGAAGCATACAAACATCCTCTACCATATCCCACTGCTAGGTGGGACTCCTTTTTTTTTTTTTTTTTTTTTTTTGACAGAGTCTTGCTGTCTCCCAGGCTGGAGTGCAGTGGAGCGATCTCGGCTCACTGCAGGCTCCGCCCCCCGGAGTTCATGCCATTCTCCTGCCTCAGCCTCCTAAGTAGCTGGGACTACAGGCTCCCGCCACCACGCCTGGCTAATTTTTTGTATTTTTAGTAGAGATGGGGTTTCACTGTGTTAACCAGGATGGTCTCGATCTCCTTACCTCGTGATCTGCCCACCTCGGCCTCCCAAAGTGCTGGGATTACAGGCGTGAGCCACTGCGCCCGGCCTAGGTGGGACTCTTGAACTCACTTTCCCCTCCAGCTGCCACCCCATTTCTCTTTATTAATTCATAGCAAAACTCCTTGAAAGGATTGTCTATACTTGCTGCATCCACATCCTTCCTCCTAGTCTCTGTTGAACTCTGTCCACTGGAGCTTCCCTCCTGAAACATGCTCCCACCCCAGGAACAGCTCCTATCTAGGTCAACTGTGACCTTGACATGCTAAATCTCTGGCCAATTCTCAGTCCTCAGCTCACAACCTATGAACAGCATCTGACACAGTTAATGCACACCCTCCTTCTTGTTTTATTTGTCTTCACACCATGTTTAATCCCAACTGACATACTTATACATATATTTGCTGATTTGGTTATATTTACATAAATGCTCATTTTACTATATATAATTGCATATATGCATATATGTGTATATATACGCATATATGCGTATATATACACATATATGCATATACAAACATTACATACACACATACATATATACTTGTTTAGAGTCTGTCTCTTCACCCAGAATGTAAACTCATAAAGGCAGAGATTTTCTTTTTGTTGCTGTATCTCCAGTATTTAGGTCAATTTCTGGCACCCAGGATGCGCTCAATAACTATCTGGTGAATGAATTTTCTCTGGAAGCTTCTGTAATCAATGTTCTGTGCTTTTTAATCTTGATATATTACTGATATTTTGAGTAATGGATTTACTTTATATCATACATCTATGTCTGGCCTATGAGAACAAAACAAACTCTTAGATTTAAATAAAATGTTTGGACTGACTATATCAATGCTAAATTTATATTAACTTTGCTCAGCCAGAGCTTGCTCTACGTAGGAACTGAAGAGCCCTAATTCAGGCCACTGACCATTGGGAAGAATGGGGCGGTATGGTGGTGTCTGAAACCTTGTGGCATGAATGGTGGCATCTATTATTTTGTTAAGCCACATGGGCTAACCGGGTGCGGGGAAGCACAGTGGGCTTTTGCCAGTATGCAGAGGTAGGTAGCCCCCACCACATCTTTCTTCCTCATGCCCTGTAGACAGAAATTGAAGAAGCTAAACTGTGGATAACTTACTTTATTTCTCTGCTTCTCATTTAAATAGCCAGCGTGTTCAGAGTTGGCTTCATAAAGCTGCATGAGGATATTCTTGAGCCAGTCTCTCATCCGTAGAGGAAACTGAATCACTTCAAAGTCCGTACAGGTAGGAATAGCTGTTACAAGCAGAAAACGTACTGTAATCTTTGGGCTTTTTCGTGTCCTATGGCAAGTCCTCATAATAGGAAGCTTAACAACTTCTGGCAACTGACAGAGCTTTCTCAGGGCCCCATTATTATGACAGTGGTCCTCAGCCCTGGCAGCAGCACAACAGAATTGCCTGGGGTTTTAAAAAACATACCAAATGCCAGCTTCCAATCAAGTAAATTCTGATGTGATTGGTCTGGTGTGAAGTCTGGGCATCAGGATGTTTTTAAAGCTCCAAGATCTATTTGGATGTGCAGCTAGGCCCCAGAATCACTGCTGTAGAATCAGAGTTGAAATTTGTAGGTGGATGGCACAAGTGCTATTGAATAGAGAAAAAGGTAGATATTAGCTGATACTACGGTAAGAAATTATGCTAAATCTCAGTGACTTAAAGAAACAAAAGTCAATTTTGCAATCCTGCTACAAGTCCAATACAAGTTGGCAGGAGGGCTCTGCTCATTGCAGTCTCCCCGGAGCTCAGGATCACTGCCGTTTTTTTTTTTTTCTTAATTATACTTTAAGTTCTGAGATATATGTGCAGAATGTGCAGGTTTGTTACATAGGTATACACGTGCCATGGTGGTTTGCTGCACCCATCAACCCATCATCTACATTAGGTATTTCTCCTAATGCTGTCCCTCCCCTAGTCCCCCAGCCCCTGACAGGCCCTGGTGTATGATGTTCCCCTCCCTGTGTCCATGTGTTTTCACTGTTCAACTCCCACTTATAAGTGAGAACATGCAGTGTTTGGTTTTCTGTTCCTGTGTTAGTTTGCTGAGAATGATGGTTTCCAGCTTCATCCATGTCCCTGCAAAGGACATGAATTCATCCTTTTTTATGGCTGCATAGTATTCCATGGTGTATGTGTGTCATATTTTCTTTATCCAGTCTACCACTGATGGGCATTTTGGTTGGTTCCAAGTCTTTGCTATTGTGAACAGTGCTATAATAAACATATGTGTGAATGCGTCTTTATAGTAGAATGATTTATAATCCTTTGGGTATATACCCAGTAATGGGATTGCTGTATCAAATGGTATTTCTAGTTCTAGATCCTTGAGGAATTGCCACACTGTCTTCCACAATGATTGAACTAATTTACTCCCACCAACAGTATGAAAGCGTTCCTATTTCTCCACATCCTCTCTAGTATCTGTTGTTTCCTGACTTTTTAATGATCACCACTCTAACTGGCAAGAGATGGTATCTCATTGTGGTTTTGATTTGTGTTTCTCTAATGACCAGTGATTATGAGCTTTTTTTTTTGTATGTTTTTTGGCCACATAAATGTCTTCTTTTGAGAAGTGTCTGTTCATATCCTTCACCCACTTTTTGATGGGGTTGTTTTTTTCTTGTAAATTTGTATCAGTTCCTTGTAGATTCTGGGTATAAGCCCTTAGTTAGATGGACAGATTGCAAAAATTTTCTCCCGTTCTGTAGGTTGCCTGTTTACTCTGATGATAGTTTCTTTTGCTGTGCAGAAGCTCTTTAGTTTAATTAGATCCCATTAGTCAATTTTGGCTTTTGTTGTCATTGCTTTTGGTGTTTTAGTCATGAAGTCTTCGCCCATGCCTATGTCCTGAATGGTATTGCCTAAGTTTTCTTCTAGGGTTTTTATGGTTTTAGGTCTTATGTTTAAGTCTTTAATCCATCTTGAGTTAATTTTTGTATTAAGTGTAAGGAAGGGATCCAGTTTCAGTTTTCTGCATATGGCTAGCCAGTTTTCCCAACACCATTTATTAAATAAGGAATCCTTTCCCCATTGCTTATTTTTGTCGGGTTTGTCAAATATCAGGTGGTTGCAGATGTGTGGCATTATTTCTGAGCCATCTTCTCTGTTCCATTGGTCTATATATCTGTTTTGATACCAGTATCATGCTGTTTTAGTTGCTGTAGCCTTGTAGTATAGTTTGAAGTTAGGTAGCATGATGCCTCCAGCTTTGTTCTTTTTGCTTAGGATTGTCTTGGATATGTGGGCTCTTTTTTGGTTCCATATGAAATTTAAAGTAGTTTTTTTCTAATTCTGTGAAGAAAGTCAGTGGTAGCTTGATGGGGATAGGATTGAATCTATAAATTATTTTGGGCAGTACAACCATTTTCACGATATTGATTCTTCCTATCCGTGAGCATTTGTTTGTGTCCTCTCTTATTTCCTTCAGCAATGGTTTGTAGTTCTCCTTGAAGAGGTCCTTCACATCCATTGTAAGTTGTATTCTTAGGTATTTTATTCTCTTTGTAGCAATTGCGAATGGGCATTCACTCATGATTTGGCTCTCTGCTTGTCTGTTATTGGTATATAGGAATGCTTGTGATTTTCATACATTGATTTTGTATCCTGAGACTTTGCTGAAGTTGCTTATCAGCTTTAGGAGATTTTGGACTGAGACGATGGGGTTTTCTAAATATACAATCATGTCATCTGCAAACAGGGACAATTCGACTTCCTCTCTTCCTATTTGAATGCCCTTTATTTCTTTCTCTTGCCTGACTGCCCTGGCCAGAACTTCCAATACTATGTTGAATAGGAGTGGTGAGAGAGGGCATCCTTGTGCTGGTTTTCAAAGGGAATGCTTCCAGCTTCTGCCCATTCAGTATGATATTGGCTATGGGTTTGTCATAAATAGCTGTTATTATTTTGAGATATGTTCCATCAATACCTAGTTTATTGAGAGTTTTTAGCATGAAGGGGTATTGAATTTTGTTGAAGACCTTTTCTCATCTATTGAGATAATCATGTGGTTTTTGTCATTAGTTCTGTTTATGTGATGGATTACATTTATTGATTTGTGTATGTTGAACCATCCTTGCATCCCAGGGATGAAGGTGACTTGATTGTGGTAGATAAGATTTTTGATGTGCTCCTGGATTCAGTTTGCCAATATTTTATTGAGGATTTTCGCATCTATGTTCATCAGTGATATTGGCCTGAAATTTTCTTCTTTTGTTGTGACTCTGTCAGGTTTTGGTATCAGGATGATGCTGGCCTCATAAAATGAGCTAGGGAGAAGTCCCTCTTTTTCTGTTGTTTGGAATACTTTCTGAAGGAATGGTACCAGCTCCTCTTTGTACCTCTGACAGAATTCAGAATCTGTCTGGTCCTCAGCTTTTTTTGGTTGGTAAGCTATTAATTACTGCCTCAATTTCAGAACTTGTTATTGGTCTATTCAGGGATTCAATTTCTTCCTGATTTAGTCTTGGGAGGGTATATGTGTCCAGGAATTTATCTATTTCTTCTAGATTTTCTAGTTTATCTGTATAGAGGGGTTTATAATATTCTCTGATGGTAGTTTGTATTTCTGTGGGATGGTGGTGATATCCCCTTTATCATTTTTTATTGTATCTATTTGATTCTTCTCTCTTTTCTCCTCTATTAGTCTGGCTAGCAGTCTATCTATTTTGTTAATCTTTTAAAAAAACCAGCTCCTAGATTCATTGATTTTTTGAAGGGTTTTTCACGTCTCTATCTCTTTCAGTTATGCTCTGATCTTAGTTATTTTTTGTCTTCTGCTAGCTTTTGAATTTGTTTGCTCTTGCTTCTCTAGTTCTTTTAATTGTGATGCTAGGGTGTCAATTTTAGATCTTTCCTGCTTTCTCTTATGGGCATTTAGTGGTATATATTTCCCTCTAAACACTGTTTTGGCTGTGTCCCAGAGATTCTGGCCCGTTTTGTCTTCATTCTCATTGGTTTCAAAGAACTTCCTTATTTCTACCTTAGTTTCATTATTTACCCAGTAGTCATTCAGGAGCGGGTTGTTTCCATGTATTTGTGCAGTTTTGAGTGAGTTTCTTTATCTTAATCTTGAGTTCTAATTTGATTGCAGTATGGTCTGAGAGACTGTTATTATTTCCATTCTTTTTCATTTGCTGAGGAGTTTTTACTTTCAATTATTTGGTGAATTTTAGAATAGGTACAATGTGGTTCTGAGAAGAATGTATATTCTGTCGATTTGGGGTGGAGAGTTCTGTAGATGTCTGTTAGGTCTGCTTGGTCCAGAGCTGAGTTCAAGTCCTGAATATACTTGGTAATTTCTGTCTTGTTGATCTGTCTAATATTGACAGTGGGGTTTTAAAGTCTTCCACTATTATTGTGTGGGAGTCTAAGTCTCTTTGTAGGTCTCTAAGAACTTGCTTTATATATCTGGGTGCTCCTATATTGGGTGCATATATGTTTAGGATAGTTAGCTCTTCTTGTTGCATTTATCTCTTTACCATTATGTAATGCCCTTCTTTGTGTTTTTTGATCTTTGCTGGTTTAAAGCCTGTTTTATCAGAGGCTAAGATTGCAACTCCTGCTTTTTTTTTTTTTTGCTTTCAAATTCTTGGTAAATAGTCCTCCATCCCTTTATTTTGAGCCTATGTGTGTCTTTGCATGTGAGCTGGGTCTCCTGAATACAGCACACTGATGGGTCTTGACTTTTTATCCAATTTGCCAGTCTGTGTCTTTTAATTGGGGCATTTAGCCCATTTACATTTAAAATTAATATTGTTATGTGTGAATTTGATCCTGTCATTATGATGCTAGCTGGTTATTTTGCCCATTAGTTGATGCAGTTTCTTCATAGTGTTGATGGTCTTTACAATTTGATATGTTTTTGCAGTGGCTGGTACTGGTTTTCCCTTTCCATATTTAGTGCTTCCTTCAGGAGCTCTTGTAAAGCAGGCCTGGTGGTGAAAAAATCTCTCAGCATTTGCTTATCTGTAAAGTATTTTATTTCTCCTTCACTTATGAAGCTTAGTTTGACTGGTTATGAAATTCTAGGTTGAAAATTCTTTTCTTTAAGTATATTGAATATTGGCCCCCACTCTCTTCTGGCTTGTAGGATTTCTGCAGAGAGTTCCACTGCTAGTCTGATGGGCTTCCCTTTATGGGTATTCCGACCTTTCTGTCTGGCTGCCCTTAACTTTTTTTCCTTCATTTCAACCTTGGTGAATCTGATGATTATGTGTCTTGGAGTTGCTCTTCTTGAGGATTATCTTTGTGGTGTTCTCTGTATTTGCTGAATTTCAATGTTGGTCTGTCTTGCTAGGTTGGGGAAGTTCTCCTGGATAATATCCTGAAGAGTGTTTTCCAACTTGGTTCCATTCTTCTCATTACTTTCAGGTACACAAATTAAATGTAGGTTTGGTCTTTTCACATAGTCCCACATTTCTTGGAGGCTTTGTTTATTCTGTTTCATTCTTTTTTCTCTAATCTTGTGTTCACGCTTTATTTCATTAAGTTGATCTTCAATCTCTGATATCCTTTCTTCCACTTAATTGATTTGGCTATTGATACTTGTGTATGCTTCACAAAGTCCTCGTGCTGTGTTTTTCAGCTCCAGCAGGTCATTTATGTTCTTCTCTAAACTGGTTATTCTGGTTAGCAATTCCTCTAACCTTTTTTCAAGGTTCTTAGCTTCCTTGCATTGAGTTATAACATGTTCCTTTAACTCAGAGGAGTTTGTTATTACCCACATTCTGAAGCCTACTTCTGTCACTTCCTCAAACTCATTCTTCATCCACTTTTGTTCCCTTGCTGGCAAGGAGTTGTGATCCTTTGGAGGAGAAGAGGCATTCCCATTTTTGGAATTTTCAGCCTTTTTGTGTTGTATTTTCCTCGTCTTCGTGGATTTTCTGCCTTTGGTCTTTGATGTTAGTGACCTTCAGATGGGGTTTTTGTGTGGATATCTTTTTTGTTGATGTTGATGTTATTCCTTTCTGTTCATTAGTTTTCCTTCTAACAGGCCCCTCTGCTGCAGGTCTGCGGGAGTTCACTCAAGTTCCATTCTAGACCTTATTTGCCTGGGTATCACCAGCAGAGGCTGCAGAACAGCAAACATTGCTGCCTGTTCCTTCCTCTGGAAGCTTCGTCTCAGAGGGGTACCTGCCAGATGCCAGCCAGAGCTCTCCTGTATTCAATGTCTGTTGACCCCTGCTGAGAGGTTTCTCCCAGTCAGGAGGCACGGGGGTCAGGGACCCACTTGAGGAGGCAGTCTGTCCCTTAGCAGAGCTTGAGTGCTGTACTGGGAGATCTGCTGCTGTCTTCAGAGCCATCAGGCAGGAACATTTAAGTCTGCTGAAGCTGTGCCCACAGCCGCCCCTTCCTCCAGGTGCTCTGTCCCAAGGAGACGGGAGCTTTATCTATAAACCCCTGACTGGGGCTGCTGCCATACTTTCAGATATGCCCTTAGAGATGCCTTCAGAGAGGAAGAACCTAGAGAGGCAGTCTAGCTACAGTGGCTTTATGTTGCTGCCATGGGCTCCACCCAGTCCGAACTTCCTAGTGGCTTTGTTTACACTGTGAAGGGAAAACCGCCAACTCAAGCCTCAGTAACGGTGGATGCCCCTCCCCTCACCAAACTCAAGCATCCCAGGTCAACTTCAGACTGCTGTGCTGGCAGCGAGAATTTCAAGCCAGTGGATCTTAGCTTGCTGGGCTCTGTGGGGGTAGGATCCACTGAGCTAGACCATTTGGCTCCCTGGCTTCAGCCACATTTCCAGGGAAGTGAACAGTTCTGTCTTGCTGGCATTCCAGGTGCCACTGGGGTATGAAAAAAAACTCCTGCAGCTAGCTCGGTGTCTGCCCAAACGGTGGCCCAGTTTTGTGCTTGAAACCCAGGGTCCTGGTGGTGTAGGCACCCGAGGGAATCTCCTGGTCTGTGGATTGCGAAGACTGTGAGAAAAGCGTAGTATCTGGGCCAGAATGCACTGTCTTTCGCAGCACAGTCCCTCACAGCTTCCCTTGGCTAGGGGAGGGAGTTCCCCAATCCCTTGCAGTTCCCGGGTGAGGCAACACCCATTGCTGCTTTGGCTCCCCCTCTGTGAGCTGCACCCACTGTCTAACCAGTCCCAATGAGCTAGGTACCTCAGTTGGAAATGCAGAAATCACCCTCTTTCTGCATTGATCTCACTGGGAGCGCAAACCAGAGCGGTCCCTATTTGGCCATCTTGCCAGCCACCAATGACATTGCCATTTTTTGAGGCCACTATCTCAAAGAGAGTTTGTGGTGGCAAAGGAGCAGAGGATGGAGAACCATACCCCAGCTCTTCAATGCTTCTGCCCAGAACTTGCATAGATGATTTTTTTCACATTTCATTGGACAAAGCAAGATATATGGTCATACCTAACATCCAGGATGCTGACATGTTTCATCCTTTCCTGTGTCTGGAAGGGGAGGAGACCCGGGAATATTAGTGAGCACTGCTAATGTGGAGAATCACTTAGCAGTAAGGGGAGCCAAACACAATTGAGAGTATCCTGGGGAAGGAAGGCAGCCTTAAAAAACTTCTGGAAAAATGTGTTGTCGGAAGACTTCTTGGCAAAGGCTTAACTTAAGTTGGGAAGAGGGCAAATAATGTAGCAAAATTCCAGTGATTCAACTCTGTGATTAAGTGGATAACATTATCATAGTGGTTCTGAGCCCTGGCTGCACATTAGAATTGTCTAGGTTACTTTAAAAACAAATAAAAAAACAATATCAGGGTTCCAACCTAGTTCGGTTAAATCAGAATCTCCTACGGTTAAGGCCTAAGAGTTCTTATTTTTTAAGTTTCTCCAGTTGATGATTTTTGTGTTCAGAACTACATCAGCTTTTCCCTGTTTGCATATAGATAACTCAGGCATGTCCAGATTCACCCCAAGCCCTCTCAGAGATGATGGTTGACAGGAGGGACATAATCTTACATTTGCAGGCTCCAAAATAATCCAGCTGGAGTTGATGCCCCTTTTTGGTCCCCTCCAGTCTGCATTTAGTAGCGAATAGATGACAGGAACTGGCATAGGTCTGATTGTCAGTACCACAAACCTATGGAAGATAAGTAGGAGAAAAAGCTGATAGAGCCAAATGCCCACTGGAAGACACTCTGCTCCTTAAAGCTCCTATGCTGATAACAGTGCTGTGCCAAAGATGTGGTCAGGTAGGTGAGACTATTAAAATCGTAATTGTTCCATTTGGCATCAAAAAAATCAACTAAACTGTACCAAAGGTGATGACAATTTAGCTCTAGATAAGCTCAGTAGAATGACAACTGCAGATGTTCCAAATATCCCAAATATCCAAATGATAACCTAAGTATCTTTTTTAAGCAAAAATTCCAATTGCAAATATTTTTATTCAGTCACTAATCTTTTGGAGCCACTTAAAGACTATTCTGCAGAATACTTACTTGATCAAGGAGTTTTGTTGGAGGACAAGTCACTGGATCCTGGCAGACACAGTGAGGTTTTCCCTGTTGGTCTGCCTTACAGATGTGGCCCCTTTTACACTGGAAGCTCATGCAAGAATCTAACAGAAAAGATTGGGCAGGAAGCATGGACAAAGTTAAATTGAGTATGTAAATACAAATTCACTCAACTAGTTTCATTTTCACTAATGAGGGGGAAATTTTGAAGTCCTTGAAATTTGCAAATTTGGAAGTGGGAAGACGTTGGAATCCTCTTTAATTGATGTGTTAATTTCCAGATGGAACCTTCTATTTTACATGATAATTTTACAGATTATTTTACATGATAATCTAGATTTCCTCTTGTAGCAGTTTGGATTGGAGATGTGCAAAGAACAGACAGCTCTTCTATGCCTGAGATGGTCATAGTCTGAAGTCCTTAGTGCAATGTTGTGCAAGCTGGTCAGAAGTGAAATAAGGCTGAAATTCAAAATGTTTGTGATAGGGGGAGGAATAAGTTCCCTTATCAAGTATGGGATATAAATTCACCAGCAAGTTACAGATTTGAGAATAAATAAGATAGAATTAATTCTTTTCGGAAGCAAAAGGATTTAAGGAAGAAGAACTCTAGCCCTTTCACTAATATCTCAACAGGGCTTCCAGTCTGTAAACACATTTACCCATAGTTGTATGTCAAGTATGCACAAGAAAATGTCAACAATTTATGGGAGCATTTCCTTGAGGAGGACTGGGGAGAGAAAAAATTCTGCGCAGTAATCACAAAGGATGGAGGGGCAAGCCCAAAGTGGCAGATTCCATTTCTTCTTTGATATAGTCACAAACAGCTTTCTTCATGCATACTCACCCACACCACGCACCCTCATGTTGCCTTCACTTGACATTTCCTCATCATTTGATGAGTTCTCTGCTTTCTTGGCCTTTAGAATAACAATAGCAAAAGTTAAAATCTGCTAAGAGGAGAACTATTACTTAATTTATATTTCCACTGTGCATACTTTCACAGAGTATTTTTCATGCTCAAATCGTTTCAAATCTCAGAAAGGGAAACCAGGCTGGGTGTGGTGTCTCACACATGTAATCCCAGTACTTTGGGAGGCCAGGGTGGGAGGATCACTTGAGCCCAGGAGTTTTAAGACCAACCTGGGCAACATAGGGAAACTCTATCTCTACCCCCGCCCCCCCCCCAAAAAAAAATCAGCTGGGTGTGATGGTGCATGCCTGTGGTCCCAGTTACTCAGGAGGCTAAGGTGGGAGGACTGCTACAGCCCAGGAGGTTGAGCCTGCAGTAATCTGTGATTGCATCACTGCACTCCAGCCTGGGAGATAGAGCAAGACTCTATCTCTAAAAACAAAACAAAACAGAAAAAAAGAAAGAAATGGAGCCTGTAATCCCAGCACTTTGGGAGGCTGAGGTGGGTGGATCACCTGAGGTCAGGAGTTAGAGACCAGCCTGACCAACAAAGTGAAACCCTGTCTCTACTAAAAATACAAAAATTAGCTGGGCATAGTGGCAGGTGCCTATAGTCCCACTTACTTGAGAGGCTGAGACAGGAGAATTGCTTGAATCTGGGAGGCAGAGGTTGCAGTGAGCCGAGATTGCACCACTGCACTCCAGCCTGAGTGAAGGAGTGAGACTCCGTCTCAAAAACAAAAACAAAAACAAAACAAAAAAAAGAAAAAAGAAAAAAGAAAAGGAAATCAGTCACAACTGTGGAGGTAGACAGTAACCCTTGGAGAACAGGACCCATTTCTATCTTTATCAATGAGATTTAGTGCGGTATCTCTGGGGATTACTCAATAAGACTTGGAGTCCCCTCTTTGGATTTGAGAAAACACTAGAAATATAGTATTGTCTTGTGATTTTGTAGTTAAGCCAGAGTTACATTGGAAATCTCTTTGAATTTGTTGGTAAAGCTTTCATACCAGGCTTTTAAGGTATAAGAAAACTCCTACGTTACAGTAGCAGCAGAGTTCTCAGTAATTGAAGTTACCATTGACCTTGTGTACCAAAATCTGTGCCAAGTCCTGCTGGTGGGTGGCTGCCAGGATTTTGAATGAAAGCTCCAAATATGCTTCCTCCCTGCCCCGATCTTGCTGTAGTTTCCAGATTGTCATTTTGGTATGTGTTTGCTTAATAAAGTAGGACATTAATCTTTATAACTAATTCAACAAACATTGTTGGCTCTTTTGTTATGTCAGAGACATTTTGTTGGACACTGGTGATTCAACTCAAAGACAATATGGCATCTGCTTTCAAGGCATTAGAGCAGCAGCTGTCAGTGTCTCCTATCCTTCAGATCTGTCATAATTTATCATTCCAGCTAGTTCCAGGGACTTTCAGTGGCCAATATCTGCATTTCTGTGCCTGAAAAATCATGGAAATTGACCTGGCTCACTCAAGGGACAGACTGGAAATGCTGGGAAATTAATACCCCCCAGCAATCCTCAGCCAAAAGAAGTACCCCAGCTCCTTCAGTCGCCAAATGGAATAATTCTGAGAAGATGTCTTTCCATGGCTTCAATGATGTTCCTTTTATTATCTTCCTTTCCTTCTTGTGTTACTTCTGCACTCCTCTATGTCTGTTCCCTGTGCTTCTCAAATAAACAACACTCAGATCCAAGATCTGCATTGACGGGAACCCAAATAAAACAGGCATTCTCAGCCTAATGATAGAGATGGACCTAAAAAGAAATAACTGTAATGTATTTTAGTAATGTACTAGTAGACATCCATACAGGACACTGTGAGAGCACAGAGAAAGGTCATGAGTGTTTATTGATAATGCTGGCTTTATTGGACAAGGACCATTTAAAATAATCTTACCTCTTGGTGCTCTCCAGGCTCACTGGTATCTATATTTTCATTTTCATGTGCTTTTTCTCTTTGCTCCTCAATTTTGAGGTGATAGGCAATGGATTGTGCTCTCTCGGCCTCCAGAAAGGCCTGGCTTGGGATGAAGTAGTCATCACTTGCACTGTGCCTGGGGCCATCATCGCCATCATCGCCATCATCACCGCCATCATCATCAGCTCCATGATTTCTGGGCGTGGTGTTACCATCATCAGTAGGTTCCATGAGCAGAGCCTCAGAAACAGTCTTTTCATCTATCTCTTTGTGGTTGCTGATAGCTTCCAGGCCAGTTTTACCCTCTTGACTCTGCCATTCAGTTTCTTGAATGTGCTTATTGACGTTCGACGCATTTTCCTCTTCCATTTCTGCATTGGAGTTATCTTCTTGTTCTTGGTTACCCTGATCAAATTCATCCTCTTGCATCTTGCTTACTTGAGTTGGTTGATCAGACTCTTCCAAAATATCATCGGATTGGGTATTGTCTTCCTCCTGCTTGCTGTTAGCATGATCCCTGGGCAATTCTGTCTTTCTTTCTTGGTTATCATTGTGGGTATCAACTTCACCTGGCTCTTTTTCTTCTTCCTCTTCTCCATTGGAAATATTTGGATCCTGCTCTTGGTTTCCTTGATCCCTTAGGCCTTGGCTATGTTTATTGCTCCTGTTCAGCTGATGATGTGAATAATTTCTAGGTTGTTCTTGGTTTTCCTCTCTCTTTGTGATACTTTCTTGTTGGTTAGAATCTATGAAGGAACTAACACCAGGAGCCAAAAAATCAGTGTTCTCTGAGAGTTTTTTCTCCTGAGGCTCACTCATATCTTCTTTGATGTCCAATGTACCTTCAGTTGGTGCATACTCCAAATTCACTCTTAAGTCACCATCACTGTCCTCTTGATCCTTCAATCCCAGCTCTTGGCTAGAACTCTTGCCCTGTTCTGCTGACTGTTCATGGCTTTCCTCTTTTGACTTTAGTACTGATGATTTTTCAGCCTTAAAAGAAAAAAAGTTCATTCTTCAAACAAATGATAATGTAACCATATTTATGCCTAAGGTAACGTTTAATATTCATTATTCTTGTTCTTCACACACTATCACGTACACATGTTTATAATATTCCTCACACTCTGTAGCCACAGGTTTAAACTGAATTTGGATTTTATAAAATGAAACAAGTATACAGCAGCTCAGCCCAAGTAGTAAAACTCATTAATCCTCATGATTCTTCTAGTGATTGGAGGCAGTTGAGGTGATCATCATGCTTAAAAAAAATTAAACTGAGACATAAATAACATAATCTCTTTTACCATGCTTTGAAACTAAGACCTTTGGAGAATTAAAAAATTATATTAATATAAATGATGTTACTTTTACCTTATGGTGGGAATGGTCTTCTGTGGATACTGCTGTTTCTTTTTCATTTTCTTCATCTTCAGCCCTCAAACTGGGGATTGCAGTGTTGTCAGGTGCTACCGTTTCAGCAGTTGGTTTGGAATGATCAGATAATAATCTTGCATTTGTCTGAAAAAATTAAAAACTAGTTTTTGTTATTCATGTCTGGATGCTAATTTACAAATTTGCTAGTTACTCTTGTTGTCATCATTATTAGTAGCAATATACTTCATTTATACCAACAATTTAAAAATATTCTCTAGAGTTTTTCAGGATATAAGCAAATGCCTAGAACAGAATGTTAAGTGGAAGCAGAATCTCAATTGTGTTTAAGAAAAAGTTATTTATGCAGAGACTGGGTGAAAATAAAGCAAAATGCATTTAAATAGTGGTAGCTTTGAGTTTTGAAATTATTTTCTGTGTTTTTTAAACTTTTGCAAAGCATTTGTACTTTACAATTTTGGAAAGTGTTGTTTAGCAGAAAGTTGAAGTCAAATAAAATTAACCATAGTGTATAGTATTGTACATTTGCCTAATTTAAGTACTCACTGATAATTAGCAGAAAAATTTATAAACTTTTTATCAATATTTATTTGATTTCTTAACGCCATTGGCCTTAACGTTGATCAGGAAATCTTAATAAAAAACAATTTAAGGGTTGGGCGCGGTGGCTCACGCCTGTAATCCCAGGTCTTTGGGAGGCCGAGGTGATCCGCCCACCTCGGGCGGATCACCTGAGGTCAAGGGCAGGAGTTCAAGACCAGCCTGGACAACATGGTGAAACCCCGTCTCTACTAAAAATACAAAAAATTAGCTGGGCGTGGTGGTGGGTGCCTGTAATTGCAGCTACTCGGGAGGCTGAGGCAGGAGAATCGCTTGAACCCTGGAGGCGGAGGTTGCAGTGAGCTGAGATTGTGCCATTGCACTCCAGCCTGGTCAACAAGAGTAAAACTCCATCTCAAAAAAAAAAAAAAATTAGAATTAACTCAGACTGTGTGAGACAGGGCACTAAGCCTAAGTAGAAAAGGGCATGTCTGGAGTATTAATTTCTATTAGAGGGATGGTCCTATTTCTAGCAAGATTGGAGACTTGGATAAAGAGCTGGGCAGTGATGCATGATGGGGAAGTTGAACAACTGAAGTTGGAGGTAAGAGGGCCCCATTCAAGTCTTGCCTCTGCTATTTACTTTCTATCTGTGGTTTGACAGATCGTTAATATATTTTTATTAATTAAAAAATATCAATAAAATTAATTAATTATATTAACTTATTAATTAATTAACTCCAGCCTCTTGCCCAGGGTGGAGTTCGGTGGTGTAGTCTCAGCTCACTGCAACCTCTGCCTCCCAGGCTCAAGCCACCCTTCCACTTCAGCCTCCCCAGTAGCTGGGACTACAGGCACCACCATGCCTGGGTAATTTTTGTATTTTTTGTAGAGATGGAATTTCACTATGGTGCCCAGTCTGGCCTCAAACTTCTGAACTCAAGCAATCTTCCTGTCTTGGCCTCCCAAAGTGCTGGGATTACAGGCGTGAGCCACCACGACCGGCCAAGGTCATTAATTTCTACCCTGCCATCTCTCAAGGTGGCAAGAAATATCAAGTGAGCAGAAATATCAAAATAAAGTTATGTATAAAAAATATGTTATAAATTTTAAGGAGTTGCCCAACTGAAAATTACTATTGCTAATACTAATGTCACATGGTGTTAATAATATAAACTGCCCAGTATCTGAGGCAGATATTCACCGTGGATCTTTGTTAGAGAGATACTCTGGACACTCAGATGGCATATCCAGGTATAAGTATGAAACTGAGATTCTATTTGGATTAACTTATTTTTATTCCATTAGCAGGTCCTGTAGTGCTGACTGTGTAATATAAAGAAAACCATGGAGTACAGGGTTTATTGTTTATTTTTAAATTTTTTTTGAGACAGAGTCTTGCTCTGTTGCCCAGGCTGAAGTACAGTGGCGTGATCTCGGCTCACTGTAACCTCCACCTGCTGGGTTCAAGCAATTCTCATGCCTCAGCCTCCTGAGTAGCTGGGATTGCAGGTGCCTGCTACCATGCCCTGCTAATTTTTGTATTTATTTATGTTTTTAGTAGAGACAGGATTTCACCATGTTGGCCAGGCTGGTCTCGAACTCCTGGCCTCAAGTGATCTGCCCACCTCAGCCTCCCAAAATGCTGGGATTACAAATGTGAGCCATGGCTTCTGGCCAAAGTACAGGATTCATATTAGGTTTGGTTTGCTCTTTTGCTTCTTATCTCCTTTTCACCTAAGATGGGTAATGAATTTGAAAAAGTTTATAAAGAAGCCTTAAAGAAGGGGGAAAAGGAGAAAGAATGGTGGCCACTTTGGTAAGCTGCCAACAGGGGACATCATAGAAGGCAATGAATGGGGGAGATTTTAGGCTTATTAGTGGAGAAGTGGTCACTCTCCCTCCCCCTCCACCCGCCTGCTGCCCAAGCAGGAAGAAATGCACACAAAAAATGGCAGCTCTTTTACTTTCAGAAATATTCTGTAATTGAAATTATGTTTATCATTATGGACATATTTCTATTTATTTAACATGCCCTCTGGAAATCTATTTGGAATCTCCCAACTACACAGAATCCATTTACATCTGGAGAATTCAGGCAGGCAGGGAAAATGATACAAAGTTTTAATAGGTCAGTTCTATGAGAGGATACTTAGCTTTCTAGCAGTTTGGCTAGGTTTACATGCTATCAAATTGTCCCAGAAAGGAAACATCTGGAATGTGTCTAAATGCAAGTGTGTCATTCAAACATTTGGTTCAAACACTTTTTTTGTTTTTTGAGACAGAGTCTTGCTCTGTCACCCAGGCTGGAGTGCTGTGTGCGATCTTGGCTCAATGCAGCCTCGACTCCCCTGGCTTAAGGGATCCTCCCTCCTGTGCCTCCCGAGTAGCTGGGACTACAGGCACATGCCATGGCACCTGGCTAATTTTTTATTTATTTTTTTTGTAGAGGCGAGGCCTCACTGTGTTACCCAGGCTGGTCTTGAACTCCTGGGCTCAAGTGATCCTCTAGCCTTGACCTCCCAAAGTGCTGGGATTACAGGTAGGAGCCACTGTGCCTGGCCCAAAGACACTTTTTGATGTTTATTTACGTAACGGCAACAGCCACAAGGACAAAGGACATTTTCCGGAGAAAACAATGGTTTTGTGGGAACTCCTTTCAGTGTTGAACGCTAACTTGTCCCGCTTTTGTAATTTCAATGTGTAATGTACAATTTCAGCTAGAGTAGCTCCATACTACTCAAGCATGATTCCTGATGGTGGGTATAAACTCTGTCTTCCAAGAACAGCTTGGTCTGGGTGCCATGGAGTTTGTTTTTGCTGACACATTTGTCAACCAGAAGCTAGCCAACAACTTATCCAAAAAGCGAGGACAGAATTTTAGACCTAGAGAACAAGGGAGGAAAGGGACAATTGAGAAATTGTTTTTTCTATTTAAAAGAGGCTGATTCCTCCATTTGGTGAAAAAGAAAAAAAAATGGCACGAATCCTTTGGTTTAATGAAGGATTACATGAATCATTTGTGGAACATCTCCGGTGGTCATCGATGCTATAGTGTCATTTGTTTTTTAACTTTCGGTTTGTTTTGAGGCCACTGACACGGTTTCAAATGATCTGATTTGTGTACAGCTGCTTTATTGCTGTGCAAATGGGGCCAATATATCTGACCATGAAGAAGAGAATATTCTAGTCCTGCCTACTTTCAGCATACTTGCTTGGACAGCCTCCCAAGGATGAGTTAGGAGCTGATTTATGATTACCATATCGTTTCCTGCCTAACCCATTGGTTTCTATTTTCATTATAGACTCAAAATTTCTCAGCCAGCATCTATTTGATATTGAAGAAAATGCTGCTGGAGACTGTGGATATGCACCCTAAGTATTTTTTTTTTCAGATGGAGTCTCGCTGTGTTGCCCAGGCTGGAGTGCAGTGGAGTGATCTCATCTCACTGCAACCTCTGCCTCCTGGGTTCAATTGATTCTCCTTGCCTCAGCCTCCCGAGTAGCTGGGATTACAGGTGCCCGCCACCATGCCCGGCTAATTTTTGTGTTTTTTAGTAGAGACGGGGTTTTGCCATGTTGGCCAGGCTGGTCTTGAGCTCCTGACCTCAGGTGATCTGCCCATCTCAGCTTCCCAAAGTGCTGGGATTACAGGCGTGAGCCACCGCACCTGGCCTAAAATCTTGGGTTTATAATGACAATGTGATGAGCTTCCCTGGGAGAATTTATTTCTTCCTGTCTCTTGTGTATTTGGGCTGATTCTATGGCTAATAAACTGATAGCCCAAACTTTCTGCAGCATATTTATTGCATCCTATAGAAACTGATAGTTCTAAAATTTTTTTAAGTACCTTATCTTGAGTTTTCCAGTTATTTGTTTATTACTTGGACAATAAAGAATATAATTAAAATAAAAAGAGAATTTCAAACCATTATATAAGAACATTTTCTTTTAAATGGAGGATTTCTACATTAAATGTCAGGAGAAAGAGATGTAATAACAGAAGAAAGGAAATTTACCGGGATTGCAGCTGCAGTTCCCAAGATACATAGGAAAAAAAGCCCAGTCTTCATGCTTTCCAGATCTGTGAACCAAGAAGATAATTATCAGTCGCAGGGAAAAGTTTCCTCATGAAAAACTGAAAGATAATCTTAGCAAATACTGAGGTTGATATTGTCCTTGGCATATAAAAGTGATTTCTATCTTTGTGGATTAATATGTCTGAAAAGACAGATTGATAGCAGTTCTTAACTCAGTTGTGTACCTGTGAAAATTACTCCCCGATTTTTTGGTCCAGCCATGTTCGGCAGAACCTATCTCTGTTTATGACAGTACTTCTTCAAGTAAAGACTCTGTGCAGATCTCAGGTCTTAAGATCTATGAGTATTCATAATGAAAAAAAAGTAATGAAATGAAGTAACACGGTATGTCAAGTTTGAGTAAAAACACACTGCCTGTTTAGTGGTAAAGAAACACGTTCATTCAGTGAAGATTTTTAGTCAAACAACACTGCACTGCCACAGAGTCATAGACCTAGAGGGTATTAATGTTCATCTAATTTAGAGGTCTTTACTGGCAATCTGTGAGTTGGGGGTGGCCTGAAGATAGGTTTGGTCTGGTAGGCACTGTGCATTTTAAACCAGTATTTTAAATTCCAGAGGTTTCATGTCAAAATCCAAATTTCCAGTTTCTCTTGAACCATCTGACCTCTTAGCAACAACAGGCCTTCATGACAGCAGTTGGCTGCATCTGAGTTGAGACTGTCCTCTGTAAGGGATGCTGGCATTTGTGCTTGATCTGTCTCACTTTTGGTATTTGCCTTTCATTTGAGTTTAGTTAGTTCCAAACGAACTCTTTAAGTTTAGAAATGCGACAAGTGAGGCTCAGAGAGGTTAAGTAAGTTGTCTCCAGATGAACTCTGGGTCTAAGGCTTTTCCCACACCCAGTTATATTATCGTGGTTCTTGAAAGTAGTGGGCAGCCTACATTTTTTTGCAGGGTATCCCTAAGTCTGGTAGTCTGATCTCTAACTGGGATTAGGGCTACAGTTTTTAGTATTTAATAGAGGTTTTATGGATCACCCAGAAATACTAAATGACTCCTTTAAATTATTTTTTGCAAACATAAACACATCCACAGAGTTTTAAATAAGACTTTGAGGTTTATAAAGAAACTGAGCAGTTTCTTCTGCTACTTATCCCAATATTTCTAAATAATATGCTTAAATGGATATTTTAAAATATATTAAATATTACTCTAGGGATTTAATATTGGAACAACTATCACTTCACACACACGCACGCATGCACGCACATACGCGCACACACACACACTTCTCTTCCTCCTTTCTCTTCCTAAAATAATTTTACCATAATTCTTGTTTAAATTTTTATTTCACATTCACGACAATGTAAATATTCTTCACAGCTGAACCAAGTAGTAATTTCATGTGTTGAACCACACTGACATTTCTTTTCTTGAACGATATTTTGGTTTTGTTTTGATTTAGAAACTGCCTTCCTTTTGAAGCCTTTTACATACTTTTTTGTGCACCCATCACTTATTCTTCCTGAATTTTCCAACAAAATTTAAAATTTCCTCTTAATATAACAACAATAACAACAACAGAGCGACATCAACAACCCCCTAAGGAAATCCCTCATGTCCATTTCCCCCCTTGGAAGTGGCACTCCCAGAGCCTCGCAGTTCTTGCTTCCTTTGGACTGGTGTATCCCTGGCTGCTGTGCAGCTTTTCTCCCGGGGTCCATACCTGGGGTCACCACACCCTGGTAATCCCCTTTGTCTTTTTTCTTCTGTGTGATTTCTTTCTTCCTAAGTCCCATATAGTTTTCTTTCTTAGTTTTCTCCCTCATTTTCATGAAGCACATAGTCCATAAGTTTCTTGAGAAACCATACACAGGAGACAGACTTTTTAAGGTATTGCATATTAGAAAAATATCTGTATTTTACCCTTTATTTGATACATAGTTTGAATAGATATAGAATTCTAGATTGGAATTTTTTTTAAAGCATTGGTCTATTTTCTTATAATTTCCAGTGTTGCTAGTAAGAACTCCGATGTGAGTTTTTCCCCAGTGTTTTTATGAACACAGTATTTTTTTCTTCTTTATGGATGCTTTTATGTTTTTACATTTGGCCCTAGTCTTCTGAAATATTACCATCTCTGCCTTAGTTCGGATACTTTTACATTTACTTTAGGAACTCATTAGGCCCTTTGAATTTAGAAATTTATATATTTCAGTTCTGGGGAGCATTTTATGTGTTAGTTCCTTAATGATTTTTGCCCTTCTATTTTTTGTCTTTTCTTTCTGGAATTTATATTAGTTAATTATCAGAATTCTGGGGTTGATTCTCTGATTTGCCAATCATTTTTGCTCTTCTCTTCAACAGTGTGTCTATCATCCTGGGAAACTTTCTCAATTTTACCTTACATCTCTCCTACTGATTTTTTTTTTTTCCCTAGAGATAGGGTTTCGCCATGATACCCAGGCTGGTATCAAACTCCTGAGCTCAAAGTGATCTGCCCACCTCAGCCCCCTAAAGTGCTAGGACTACAGGGATGAGCCACTGTGCCTGTCCTCTGTTATGGATTAAAAAAAATTATACTCTTATACTTCATTTTCTTTTTTAATTTTATTTTTAAATTGACAAATAATAATTATACATATTCATGGGGTACATAGTGATGTTTCACTACATATAATGTATAGTGATCAGATAAGGATAATTTGCGTATCCGTCACCTCAAACAGTTATTATTTCTTTGTATTGGGAACAGTGTCTTCTTTCTAGCTATTTGAAATATATAATATCCTATAGTGGTATAGAGCACTAGAACTTATTATTCCTATTAGCTATAGTTTTATGTCCTTTAACAAATAGCTCCCTATTCCTTTCTTCTCCTCACCCTTCCCAGCCTCAAGTATACTCTGTTCTACCTCTTACTTCTATGAGATCAACTTTTTTCGCTTCCATATGAGTGAGAATATGCTTATATACTGTTAATTTTTTATTTCCCGAAGGCTTCTTTTTAATATTGTCCTGTTCTTTATTAGTATGACATATATTCTTGTCTCCTTGAGGATATTAATCAAATATTTTGAAAATTTCCTCTGCACTCTGCATTTTCTGTTTCCTTCTTGTTCCTTTTATTTTCCCGGTTAGTTTGTTTTGATCTTTGTTTTTCATGTTGAAGGCTTTTCTCTAATGTCTGATGTATTTGGCTGTCCATTAATACTTAGCAGTGAGTCACTAGAAAGCCAATTAGAACTTTATTGACAGGGCTTGGAGGGCTTCCAAAGAACAGTTCTATGGAGCACTGGAGGGCTTCCAAGGAGCAGTAACCTGACAGTCTTGATGGGGCACCCCAAATGTCATTGTCAGATATTATAGGGAGATTTTCTTTTCTCTAGAGGAGAAATTCATACCTCTTACCTTGGGAAGCAAATATAAACCTGGTTGCTAGCATTCTGTGAAATGAGTGAAGAGACTGGAGTTCTCTCAGTGTGCACACTGATTTTTAACTTAGTCCCTAGGTTTCTGTATGGCTCCACCTCCCACCTGACATTGTGCTTACCCCAAGTGCAGAGCCAGAGGATAAGCTTTTTCCTGTTTGTGTTGAAACATGGAAGTCCCCTGGCTGTGCAGGCAGGAGGAAGGATCTTGAATCTAAGAGTTAATCTGATAGGCTTTCAACCAATACTTCAGATTTCAGCTTCTATCCTCACCCTGCCTTCCAAATCACCTGGTGCCTCCAATTCTGGAAAGTTGCATGGGTTCTTCAGTGTGAATGGCTTCCTTCTTTGTCTATGGCATCCTTCTCTGCAGACTTTTAGGTTTAAGCTTTCCCTGTCCTAAGTCAGTCTTCCATCTTCTAAAGATGTGTTGACACTTGTCTTCTTTGTCTCCTCTTCTTTTATCTTAGTCACTGTGAGTCTATATTATTACTATTCTTTTCCTGTCATTATTCTGGAATTTTAGCAGGGAGTGGCAACATATGTATATGTTTCATCTCCATTTAACAACAGATGACTTCCATTTCATATTTTCTTCGTATTTTCCTCCATCATTATCATCATCATTTTTAGTGTGACACATAGGAATTCCTATGAGTCTTTGGTTCTAACTCAGCAAATGAAGTTTTTTTTCTCCTTTTTTTTTTTTTTTTTTTTTTTTAGACAGAGTCTTGCTCTGTTGCCCAGGCTGGAGTGCAATGGCGCAATCTTGGTTCACTATAACCTCTGCCTCCTAGGCTCAAGTGATTCTCCTTTCTCATGCCTCAGCCTCCCAAGTAGCTGGAATAACAGGCATGTGCCACTATGCCTGGCTAATTTTTGTATTTTTAGTAGAGACAGGGGTTTCACCCTGTTGCTCAGGCTGGTCTCGAACTCCTGGCCTCAAGTGATCCATGTGCCTCGGCCTCTCAAAGTAGCAGCAAATGAAGTTTTTATTGAAGAAAACAGGGCTATAGCATAGACTTCCTCATCATGTTAGGAACAAGAACACATTTTTACCTATCTCACTATTCAAATCACACAGAGTGGGCCACCTGGACCAGGGAACAGTGAGTTGGAAGAATGGAGAGTAAAGCTGCACATAGAAAGTGATTTGGTATTTTGTGTGTGTGTGTGTGTGTGTGTGTGTGTGTGTGGTGGGGGTGGGAGGGTTGAATCAGGGGTGTGGGGAGAAACTTAAATCATTTATAACCTTACTAGTCTAGACTAATCAATTCCCAGTTTTAATGAAAATGACATGTACTTGGAGACTCAAGTATAATTCTTCTAAGTGATCCTTCTGAAAATGACTACATATAACAAGGAGAAATTTAGAATATTAACAATGGAATGCATGTTTACTTTATTTAGAGTGAGTAATGGCATATAAAATATACTTGACATTTCTATTGCCATAGTGCTTTGGGTTTACCAAATAAATTTACAAATGAGATATTACCTTATTTGATCTTTACAACAACCCCAGGATGTGGCAGATGAAGAACAGGCCTAGAAAGCCTACAGTGTGACATGCTGGAGGTTACTGAGCCCTGTAGAAGGGGAGCTGGGATTGAAGCTAGATTTCCAGGTGCCTACTCCAGCTTTTTTCTAGCTATTTTGCAAATTCTCCATTTTACCTCTTACACAAAGGTGTAAGGAAGGGGGACAAAAACTAAAAAAAAATCCCAGAGCAAACAAAAAACCCACCATTGTGACAAATTGAGATTTCACCTTGAGTTTGAGTTTTTAAACAAAAAGTTCCAAACATTTTAAGGAGTAAGATGGTACGTGCTTGGCAAAATGCACTTCTTTGTGTTGAAGGAAAAGGCTTATCTTAGAAGGTTGGTTGGATTACTTGATATTGAAAGTTTCTTTCAATAAAACATCTTATGGCCTAAACAAGGCAAAAAGCATAGGAATTCAATTTTCCATGAAAGAAAAATGTATTTAAGTAAAAACATGGAGCAACCTCCCCCCGCTGCCCCAAACCTCTAATACATTGAAAAATACCTTACAACGAGAAAAGCATTAAACTGTCAGGAGAGCTGGATTCTGGCTCCAGCAGTGTCCCTGACTGCCAGGAGACCTTGGGAAAGTCACTTGCCGTTTCTTAGATACAGTTTTCTCAAGTGATGAACAATGAAGAGTGAGACCTAGATGATCCTCTAGCCCTAATATTTTAGGGTTCTAAAATTGAAAATAATTCCATTAATTGTATGAACCTTAAATTGCTCCGATCTTTTCCCCTTAAACTACTAAACCCACTAAAATATATTCCATGATTTTTATTGTATTAAAATAAAATATTTTATATATAGTAATTCATGCTTAAAGTAAGTATGTGGACTCTATTAGCGAAGATAATTTAAAACATTCTATCCTCTTAGTGAATGCTAATTGTAAAGAATCATTGAAAAATGCATTTTCTTTCCTCTATATTTTAAATTCAATGTTTACTTATTTATTCATTTATTCCACAAATATTTATTAGATTTATGGAACTATAGTCACTTGTATTTTATTTTATTTATTTATTTTTATTTTTGAGACAGGGTCTTGCTCTGTTGCTCAGGCTGGAGTGTAATTGCAATCATAGCTCACTGCAGCCTCCAACTCTTGGGCTCAGGTGATTCTCCTGCCTCAGGCTCTCAAGTAGCTGGGGATATAGGTGCACACGACTAAGCCCAGCTAATTGTCTGTTGTTGTTTTTTTTTTTTGTAGAGATGGGGTCTTGCCATGTTGCCCAGGCTGGTCTCAAACTTCCGGCTTCAAGCATTCCTCCTACCTCAGCCTCCCAAAGTGCTGGGATTACAGGGATGAGCCACTGTGCGTAGCCTTGTATTTTAGATCAGTATGTTATTACTAGTCTACTGGTTTTGAAAACTATAGAAATACAAAATAGTATGATTTAGTGCAGGGTTTCTTTATCTTGGCACTGTTAAACATTTTGGCTTGATGATTCTTTGTTGCAGGGGGCTGTCCTGTGCATTGTAGGATGCTTAGCAGCATTCCTGGCCTCTGCCCATTAGATGTCAGTAGCGAGCCCCCATCCCCCACCACCTAGGGACAACCAAATATGTCTCCAGACATTGCCAAATGTTCCATGGGGGCAAAATCGCCCTGATTGAGGACCACTGGTTTAGCGGAAGCAGACCGGTGCTTTCAGATTAGAGAGACATGCATTTGAACTCTGGAGCAACATTTGCCATCTGTATGATCTTTGGCAAGGTACTTAGCCCTCTAAGCCTCAGCTTCTCCATCTAAAAATGGGGATAACATCTGTGATGGTTAATTTTATATGTCAAGTTGACTAGACCATGGTATGCCCAGATATCTACTTAGACATTATTCCTGGGTGTGTCTCTGAGGGTGTGTTCTGAAGAAATTAACATTTGAATTAGTAGACAGAATAAAGCAGATTGCTCTACCCAATGTGAGTGGGCATAATTCAATCCACTGGGGACTTGAATAGAACAAAAAGGCAGAGGAAGGGAGAATTCCCTCTCTCTCTCTGCTTATCTGTTTGAATTGGGACATTGATATTCTGCTGTTGGATTGGGACTTAACTCCATCAGCCCTCCAATTCTTAGGCCTTCAGACTTGGACTAGAACTCAACATCATTGGTTCTCAGTTCTTCGGACTTGAACAGGAACTATACAATTGGCTCTCTTGGCTTTCCAATTTGTTGACTGCAGATCTTGGGACTGGCTCCATTAATGTGAACTGAGTCCTCATTATCTCTATTTCTTTCTATCTATCTATCTATCTATCTATCTATCTATCTATCTATCTATCTATCTATCAATCATCTATCTATCTATATCTATCTATCATCTATCTATCTATCTATGATCTATCTACCTACCTATCTCCTATTGGTTCTGTTTCTCTGGAGAACCTTGACTAATAAAACATCTAATTCAGTTTTGTGCGAGTTAGAAGAAATGGTACTTGTAAAAATGCCTGATACCTAGGAGATGCTCAATAAATTTTAATTCTTTTTTCTCTCATCTTCCAGATAAGTTGTGATTCTTGAATAAACAACTTAGATTCTCAGAAAATAATGTAATTTAAGTTTTTGCTGTGAGGTCAGAAAAATTGTCCAGTGGAACATTAAAGTCCATTCTGGCCACACATTTAGGCTCCTTTTAATGCCAGGAGTGTTTCCGACATCTATCACACATAACAATGGAATTAGGCACATGGAATGCTACCCTATTTTCTTACAAATGGTACAACTTAAAGGGGAAGCAAGAATTATCAAAAGCGTTTTGCATCATAAGGCTCATTTCTTTTTGTTTGTTGCAGCAACATGCGTAGTTTATTAAATTTGAGAAAATATTTCCCTTTTAATCCGTCCGCATGATCTCACAGGTTCCCTTCATTTCCCTAAATCTAAATGTAGCTGAATGAATCAAAAGGAAAGAATGTCCAGTTGGCCAGAACTTGCATCACTCATTCATTTTTTAAATTCATTCATTGAGTGCTTACTAGACACTGCCTAAGCACAGGGACACATAGTTTCTGTCTTAAGAGTTTCTGCATGTGGAAAATCTCAAACTGCTTTTCCTGTGGTCTCACACCACGCTACAATCGACACAGAAGACTTCTGTGACCAAATGTGGGAGATTTTTCATCATCAACATGCAAGCAATCAACTCTGCAGCAGGCACCAGCTGAGTGTCCTCCAAATGAGTTCTGACACTGTGTACCTGGAGATAGCGTCAGATCCCACAGGTTGAGGGTTCAGTCTCACAAGACATCTTCCCTTTCCCAGATACCGGTCACAAGATCAGGCCTTCAGAAC
This sequence comes from Hylobates moloch, assembly GCF_009828535.3. NCBI lineage: Eukaryota > Metazoa > Chordata > Mammalia > Primates > Hylobatidae > Hylobates > Hylobates moloch. The sequence goes on along the minus strand of NW_026652277.1, from coordinate 45,096,802 downwards.
TTCTGACTGACTGGTTTCAAGTTGGGCTTCCATGACTCCCTCTTTGGGTTCGATTAATTTGCTAGAGTGCATCACAGAACTCAGGGAAACACGTACTTAGGTTTACTGGTTTATAATAAAGGATATTACAAAGGATACAAGTGAAGAGATGCAAAGGGCGAGATATGGGGGAAGGGGCACAGAGCTTCCAAGCCCTCCCCAGAACACACCCTCTAGGAAACCTCCACAGGTTCAGTTATCTTATAATTTCTTCAAACCTCGTCCCCTTGGGCCTTTTATGGAGACTTCATGAAAGGATAGGCACCATTGACAACCACATAGAAATGTGTTTAGACAAAAAAGGGTATGCTTTAGTACTCAAAGGCTGAGTGGGGAAACCCGGCAAGGCCCACCTGTTCAGATTCTTTTTGGCCTCTTTTTTTTTCCTTTGAGGTGAGTCTCACTCTGACTGTGAGGCTGGAGTGCAGTGTTGTGATTTTGACCTCCTGGGCCCAAGTGTGCTCCCACCTCAACCTCCCAAGTAGTTGAGGTTACAGGCGATTGCTACCATACTTGGGTAATTAATTTTTTTTTTTTTTTTCTGTAGAGACAGGATCTCCCTATGTTGCCCAGGCTGGTCTAGAACTCCTGGGCTCAAACGATTATCCCACCTTGGCCTCCAAAAGTGCTGAGATTACAGACATGGATCACTGTGCTGGGCGTCTTCTTGGCCTCTCCATGCAACATTCCTTCCTCCAGAATATGGGGCAGAAGCCCTTCTGAAATGGGGGTCTTATGACCTACAATCACACAAGGTAGGTAAAGGCAGGGGAAGATTAGAGTCCTGCCTTGGGGAGAAAAAGTAGCAGGTAAAAAAATAGAAGATTAGAGAGAGAGAGATCCTGTTATTCTGAGGTCTGCTTATGAGGCCTAAAGTGCGCCAACATTATAACATTGTAACAAGGTCTATGGGAATTATGAGACAGGAACCGTGGATGAAACATGTATGTGTGTGTGTGTGTATAGATACATATATGTTATAATGTATATATGTATACAGATAATATATACATATATAGATACATGTATATAAGTATATAGATACATATATAGTATACATATATGTATATGCTATATAGATACATATATAAACTATATATATATAGTATACATATATGTATATACTATATATGTGTATCTGGAGATAGTGTCAGATCCCACAGGTTGAGGGCTATATGTATACTATATGTGTATATATGTATCTATATACTTATATACATGTATCTATGTATCTATATACTTATATACATGTATCTATATATGTATTATATACACATATCTATATATGTATATACTAATAATGTATCTATAAATATATAATATATTTATATAAAATCATATCGTGTAATGTGATGATTATGTACATAATGCAATGGAAAGAGAGCTAGGAAGCATTTTTAAATTAGGTAGTTGATAATAGCTAACTTTACTACATCCTAAGTACTTAAGTTCTAGGCACTATTCTAAGAGCTTTGCACACACATATTCTTTAAATCTTCTGAACAATTCTATCAGGTAAGCACATTATTGTAATCATTTCACTAGTAAGGAAACTCGGGCATAAAGATTAAGTAACTTGTGCAGGGTTACACAGCTAGGAAGTGGCACAGCAGATATTTAACACTTCTGTTTGATTTCAGGTCTGTGTTCTTAACTACACTGTTCTTAACTACTGTATAGAGATGACCTCCAGAGAAGGTAATTCTTGATCTGAGGTTTGAAAACTAATAAACAGTAGTTAGCTGTATGAAGGATGAGAAGTGTACTCTAGAGGGTGGCAGGCAGCAGCATGGGTGAAGTTACAGAAGCATCGAGTCTCTAGGATGTTAATATTTGGGTCTCTAGGCTGTCAATAGGGGAAGTGGGCTGGGGTAGATAAGGTTCAAAAGTAAGCAGACAGCCATATTGTAAAAGTCATAGTGCATTAAACAAGGAATTAAAAATTCCAGCCATAAAGCTATAGGGACCCAAAGAATTATTTTAAGTGTGTGTGTGTGCGCATGTGTGTGTGTATGTCTGTGTGTGTGTGCACACATGTGTGGACAGGGGTGATGATATAACCAGATTTGCATGTGTGACAGCTGTGTGAAGGACAGACCAGTAGCATGACCTGTGAGAGACGATCGTAACATCAAGGTGAGGTGGTCAGAGCCTTACATTTTGGCTGTGGTCTTAGGAGTGGAGAAAAGAGGGATAGATCCAGCCTGTACTGGTTTGTGAGAGCTGTTTGTTACATTTCAAGACTTTTTTGAGTTGGTTGTTAAAGCCATCAATTAAAAATTAAATTACGTGCATGTATAATTAAATTAATTATATTAAAAACAAAGAAAATAAATAGTAAAAACTCATCACTTCATAATTATTTTACTATTATCTACTCTTTTGAGGTTATTTACATCTATTATATCTGTTGGTGGAAACACTATATAATAAGTGTTCCACATGTCTCTTCCCGATTCTGTTCAGTGGTGTCACGTTGGTAGCTTAAAATGGATAGCAACAGGAGGCAGAGAAACTGTAGGCATACACGGGCGGGTCCCTGGCAAAATCTCGCCTTCAAGCCGAAACGCCTGAAACCCGCAGCCCAAAGTGGGAACTTCCATTCTCTCCCGATTGGTTCTTTCTGAATAATGTCTTTTTACCAATGGAATATTGCCTTTTCCAAAACTACCTGCGGCTGGCCTGCCCCATCCCCGTCCTGTGCCCATAAAGACCCCAGAACTCAGCCAGCAGAGGGAAGAAGCAGCCTGATGTCGAGAAGAAGCGCCTGGACATGGGAGAGAGGTGGCTTGACTTCAGAGGAGAGGGATCTTCCCTTCCCGTTCCCTTTCCAGCTCCCCTCTCCACTGAGAGCCGCTTTCATCACTGAAAAAAAAAATTCTCCACATTCACCATCCTTTAATTCATCTGTGTGACCTCATTCCTCTCAGGCACTGGACAAGAACTCGGACACACTACGTGCAGGTACCCAAAAAGGCGGTCGCACTGGCCCTTTGCCCTTGCTGGAGGAAGGCAGCTGCCCCACGTGATGAGGCAAAGGGCTCACTGAGCTGATAACACACTGCTGTCTGCGGACGGTGGAGCTAAAAGAGCATGGTTACACGCCCTCTGGGGCTTGGCGCGGCCGGTGCCCACACCTGGACACTGGTGAGGGGCCCACATGGAGTTTGCTCCCGCTGGTGCCAAAGTAGCCAGTTCCTGCCTTCGCTCGCTCAGGTTCCTGCAGTCATTCGCTTGCACGCTCCCTCCTGCAAGGGATTGAGCAGGGCGAGCTGAGTGAACAAGGCACCCTGCTGCGAGTTCCGTGAAGGGGTCAAGAAAATATCCTGTATCAAAGTCAGTTGTGGTGGGGGGATCAATCACACCATGAAAACCATCAAGTGTCACCCACCTCTCCCTCTCTCAGAGAATGGGTTGTTCACTTACCAAAACACAACTGGATAGTTCTAAGAAATAATTAAAAAAAGAACAGATAAAACTTAATGACGAATTAGATATTGTAGGAATATGAGAAGGAAAAGTCGTGGGTCACATTTCTAATATGAACCACTTAGTAAATGGTGGTATTAATTACCAAGGTGAAGGATTATAGGCGGAAGGTTTGGTTTTAGAAGAAAGATAGTGAATTAGTTTTGGGCTTGTTGAATTTGAGTAGAGATATCTAGTAGATACTTGGGTAGATAGGTCTAGAGGTAAGCATGGAGTTTGGGGTTACAGATGTAGTTTGCATGCTGTAGCATGAGCAGTTATTCAACCAGTTGAGCAGAGAGCTGGAGCCAGAACCCTGGGGAGTGAAGATCATTAGGCACCATCAGAGGATGGAAGAGCTAAAGATACAAACAGTAAGAGGAATAAGAGTCACATGAGAAAAGGGAAGTGTTAAATGTCATGGAGAGTTCAAAGCAAACAAGGTCAGGAAATTATCCATTGCCTCTGGAAGTGCAGAGGTTATTGAGGAGCTCAGGGAGAGCAGTTTTGTTGCTGTGGTGTCGGTGGATGCCAACCTGCAGTGATTGGAGAGTGAACAGGCAGTGATGAAGTGAGGACAGTGACTGTAGACCACTCTAAAAATGATTGGCTGTGCAAAGGAGAGTAACGTGGTAGCTTAAAGGGAATGTGCAGTTACAGGAAATTTATATTTATATTTGAATGTGATCATTCAGATTCCTTTCCTTTCTTTTCCTCTTTCTTTTTTTTTTTTTTTTTTTTTGAGAAACAGTCTCACTCTGTTTTCCAGGCTAGAGTGCAGTGGCGTGATCTAGGCTCACTGCAACCTCCGCCTCCCGGGTTCAAGCGATTCTCATGCCTCAGCCTCCTGAGTAGCTGGGATTATAGGCATGCGCCACCAAACCCAGCTAATTTTTTGTATTTTTAGTAGAGATGGGGTTTACCATGTTGGTCAGGCTGGTCTCAAACTCCTGACCTCAGGTGATCCACCTGCCTCAGCCCCCTGAAAGTACTGGGATTACAGGCATGAGCCACCATGCCCGGCCCCAGATTTCCCTTCTATGCTGAAGGGAAAAGACAGGTAAATAAGGAAAAATTGAAGATAAAGGGTAAGAGAGGAGATATGGTAAACAGTGATGACCCCCAATAAACTGCAACTTCTGGGCTTCATTTCCCTATGACGTGGGCCTTAACCTTGTGATTTGCTTTGACCAATGTGACATTAGCAAGCATGATGCCAGCAGAAACTTGGTAAACCTTTGCACATTGGAGTTTTTCCTCTTGGTGGAAGCTATCAGCCGTGCTGCACAAAAGCTTGACCCAGACTACTGAATGATCAGAGACCATGTGGCCAGAACCTTGCAGGATAACAGACCCCCCTGGATGATTCAGCCCCAGATGTGTTCCTAGCTCACTGAAGCCAAATGAATTAACTCCAGACAAAATCAGCAGAAGAATCATGCAGTCGAGCCCAATCCAGATTGGAGAATTATGAGCAAATAAAGGGATGTGATTTTAAGCCATTTAATGTGAGAACATACTGTTTTATAGCAACTGATAACCAAAACAAGGAAAAACAAACCAGTTGCCAAAACCATTAGCAAGACAATATTTCATAACAATGAAAGGCATAAGTTCTGAAACACGATGTCATAGGCTCTAATACTTAATTTGCATAAATGAGCAAATTGTGTAGCTTTTGGGGGCTTCAGCTCATTGTCTATAAAATAGTATGAAGATTAAGTGAGACAATACCATCTTAGTAAGTCCTGGATACATATTTACTGGTCTACTATTAAAGCACATGCGAAAAGTTTAACTCCAAAGAGAAGGAGGAACTCTTTATTCTTTAACACAAAAGGGAGGAAAGTTTAACTGTAAGGATGTCTTGAGGCTGGGTTCCAAGGAATATTAACTTATTAAGATGGATTTAGTTATACCTTCCTTGTATTTATTTAGCATTTCACAGTTTATAAAATGTTTTCTTATATACTCTCTCATTTGATTCAATGAAGAAAGGAGGGAAATAATTTTTAAATGTAAAGAAACAGAAATTTGAAGAGTCTAAATTATTTGGCCAAATGTGCAAGGCTTAAGAGGTGGGCAAGAATTAGCAACACTGAGCTTTGGACTCAGTATCCAATATTCTCCCCAAACAGACTAGTGAACAGGCTACAGACTAGAAGCCAGGAGTTCTGGCTTTGGGCCCTGGCTTTGCCAAGTACTAAATACTACCTTGAACAAATTACTTTCTCTCTCCAAACTTCATCTATAGGATGGGAATAACAGTTCTTTCCGATGTCAAAGGTAGCTCTTTGCAAGGTGAGGTGAGGAAGCTCTGTGCAAACTCTGAAGTACCTTACACATGCAAATGATTATTTTCATTGTTCTGCCTGCTGCCTGTCATCAGTAATATCATTAGAGTCATTTATATTTTGTATTAACTACATATGTCTTGTATTAAGTGTGATATAAGGGAAAAGAACCTTAGTGTTTCTCCTCCCCTTTTCCATATCTTCCTCCTCTAGGGGATTTCAAGCTTCCCACGAGCTAGTTCCAGAACATATTTACTTTTAGTTCACTCATTAAACACAAACTCACCTATCCTATATTCTATACTTTTAAATCTTTGTTTTTTGCATGCATCTAAACCATACCGAGGAAATAGGAATATTTCTGAATTAGGGCTGGGCATGGTGGCTCATGCCTGTAATCCCACCACATTGGGAGGCTGAGGCGGGCAGATCACTTGAGCTCAGGAGTTTGAGACCAGCCTGGCCAACATGGTGAAACCCCATCTCTACTGAAAACACAAAAATTAGCTGGGCATGGTGGCATGAGCCTGCAATCCCAGCTACTTGGGAGGCTGAGGCAGGAGAATTGCTTGAACCGAGGAGGTGGAGGTTGCAGTGAGCCAAGATTGAGCCACTGCACTCCAGCCTGGGCAAATAGAGTGAGACTCCATCTCAAAAAAAAAAAAAAGATTATTCCTGAATTAATATATTTCTGTTCTCAGATAAGAGGTATGTTCACATTGTTCTTAACCCAAAAAGAGCTATCGAATGCTGAGAATCCTGGAGTAGCTGTATGGAAGATATTTTAAGGCATAGAACAAGTCTAGGGACTGTCATATAACCTCAGATGGCCACTTGTGCAGGCTTTTTGAGAGCCAACATTTACTGAATGGTCCCTGATTATTACTGAGTCCAAAGATGGAACTATTTTTCAAGAGTGTTTTCCATCCTGTAATTGAAAACAAAATTTAAATGCAGAGCATGGTCATGTCATTTAGAATGATCCAAGCAGGAAACCCCTTCAAGTTTCAATTATAAAGAAGATGCCTGTGTTTTATTTTTGAAGGACCTCGTGGGACAATCCAGTATCTACACTTTAAAACACCTTGTGTTCTTCCGTCGTGTTCCATGTTGTCCTTTAGACTAGTCACTGGGCATTTTTGTCCCACTGAGCTAATTGTATTTGCCACATATTGATAAAAAATAATTTCATGGCCTTTAGCTTCTTATTTTAAGAACTGAGCAAATGTGCTGATTGTATAAATAAGACAGAATGGAGAACTTTCCTGGGAAATGAGAGATATTTTGAAAAACAACTGTCATACTGAAGACTCAGGGAGGCTTAATTAGCTGATGCTTGCAAAGTACTTTGAAAAATCAAAACCATGATGTCTTTGCTAAGTATGATGAATACCATTTATTCTTGGATGAGTAAAAAGTCATTTATTTTGAGACATTCAAGTTTGGTGTGCACTGACTACAAAATACAGATTATTTTTGCAGAAATAGAAAATAAAACTCCAGAGGAAAAATGCAAAAATGAGACAAATTTTGGAATACACAGAGTTATTATTCTCAAAGACTTAAATATGCAGATTGATGTGAAACTAAATAAATATTATTTTGCTCAAATGCGTGAGCTTATTCGAAGGCAGCCACATAGTTTAAAGGACAGTTGGTATGGAACTGGAAGATCTAAGTTCCAGACTTGAACTGCCTTTTACCAGCTAAGAAACTTTGGTCAAGTCACTGGTTTCTTCATCTACAAAACAGGAAAAAAAAAAAAAACGTTTTATCTATCTTCTGGAGTTGTTTTCAGATTCAAATGTGATCCTATATTTATTTGGTAATTTCACCAACTGGAAAAATGAAATGAAAGATGTTATCATATATTGGAAACACTCATAAGGCAGAAAATGGCTTAATAACCCCAATAATGAATAAGTCAGACACTTTAATTCATCCCTTTACTAGAGTCCTTAGGTTATTTCTTTCTTTCCTTCATCCCACTGTTTCTTTTTATGGATTTAGAGAGGTTAAAGATGAGGGATGATAGGTAACTGGAAGGAGAGCCCTTTCCTTCTGTCAGGAACAGGGTGTCTCATTACCAAACTTTCAGGAGAACCTCAGCTGGAATTTTAAAAGATGATAGCTAGACAGCGTTTTATAGGGAACATTCAGCGTTTGAATTTCAAATGCCTAGAGTTTTTCTATTGGCTGACCCATGTACCATTAAAACAAATCTCAAGAGGAATCATTTGTCATGGGAGAAATAGGTCTCCCATTAAGAGCCAAACACCCACAAATGTCAACTCTGTTCTAACTCACATGAGTAGCTGCCTTGAGACAATTTCTTACATTTCTTATTTAATAGGTATAAATATTGTGGTAGAGATTGCTGTAAATTCTTTGCTGTTTCTGCTATTGAGAGGTGGAGTCTAATTCTCCTTGCCTTAAACTGGACTGGGTTTAGTGACTTACTTGGCCAATTGATTGAGATAGAAATGATGTTCCGGGACTTCTGAGGCTAGCTCATAAGAAACCTTGGAACTTTTACCTGGATCTCCTGGAAAACTCATTTTGGGAGCCTTGAGCCATTTTCTGAGTCTGTCATGTCACAGAAGATACTTCAACAGTTCTACCAATCCCAGCTTTGCATCTGTCCTTGCAAATGCGCAGGACACATGAGTGGAGAGATCTTGTGCCACTCCAGATCAACTCACCTCCTAGCTGAGTACCTCTGAGAGGCCTGCCCAAATTTCTGACCCACCAGATCTCGAGACATTATGAAACAGTTGTTTTGAGTCACTAAGTTTTAAGAAGCAATATATAATTGGCTATAAACATTAAATATTTCTGTGCGGAATAGCACTCAAGTGTACTCATTAGTAGTAGAATCACTTATGGTCATCAAAGTATTATTTTATTGAAAAAGTACATTTTTATCTTAGACCATTTAATAGTAGCTCATTCAATGGCATATACATTTCCTGAGATTTTACTATATGCCAGGTTCTATGCTAAGCACTTCACCTGTGTACCACCCATGCACTCCCATCTGTGACCCTCACCTCCATTTCACAGAACTACCCTTCAGTGAGTGCTTCCTGAGCATCCCTCTTTGCCACCGTGCCCAGTCAGCAGTGAGGAGCATGGAAGCCAAAGGGTACCTGGAGGGACAGCTTTTCAGACACATTCTTAAAGGTCTGTTTCTTTCTTGCTCAGGCGAAACTAGTCCATTCCTCCTTTTCTATAATGTGTAATTGAGGGATTACTTTAATTATATTTAGAAGATTCCCCAGGCTTATCTTACCCAAGCTTGTGCAATAGCCACCTTTCACCACCTCTTAATCATGCCTTTCAGAGTTTCTCATCTTATCATACCACTCACTAATCTCACTGTGTCTCATTCCAGAGCTCCAGATGGGATGGATCCATCCAGGGAGACAGTTGCCTGTTCTTTTTCTCAGACATTTGCCAATCCTTCAGAAAGGGTCCACCACCCCCTGCCCTGTGTTATAGTGGGAGAAATTATTTTGGCCATATTTATTTTTCTTTGCTCAAGTCCTATTATGGTATCTGTGCTACTATTTTCTCTTTCTCAGAGAAAGAGAACACAGGATTTTCTCATATTTACATTTATTTATTTTTCTTGACTTTTTGTTGTATTTGGGGTATAGACATTTGAATATGGCCAGGATAGACGTGCCATAAAACTAGGAAGCTTGAGTTTCAAGGCCCCTCACTTGTGCAGGCTCCATACAAAGTTCTAGACTTGATTTTGACTTTCATATTTTTTAAAAAGAAGGTCCCAAACATACGTATAAACTCTTGGCTTCACAAACCCTGAATCTGCTCTTCGGATGGCTCACCTGAAGTCCTGGCATTTGTGACGTTGCAGTAACTTAATAATATCTGAATGATTGGCTTCATGTTGTTAATAGTATGACAATACACCTTTTAAAGCCTAGCCCCTGTAATTATCAGATAGATTAATCCTCTGCTTTTTCTGTCTTTAACTCTTCTCCCTACCCTTTAATTTATTTGTTTCTCTACTACCCCTGTAATTTCTTTCCCCTGAATGCCTAGTTCTTGGCTTTATCCTCTGACTGCTCTTATTTGAATTTCCCTTATTAGTTAAACTCTACCAGTATAATATAAAACTCCTTTGGATTCAGTGGAAATTGTCTCTCTTTTGCTAACAGAGTAAGTCAGTTGTTAAATTCTGCTAGTTGGGAGAGGAATTTCAAGTGCTTTCCGCTCTGTGAATGGACCAAGAATTATTCATTGGGGGGTAGTTCTCTTCCAGGATTAAGAAAAACAACAAATAATACCAAAGAACAGTTCCAAGTAGCCTCATTCTCATGGTGTTGGGATCTTCTGGGGAATAATGGCGTACTTTGATGAGCATTTAGTTCTTGTGTGAACCTCTAATGCAAGCATTCAGTCCCAGCAGAAGTCCCTTTAGGATTCAGATCATGGTCCAAGCTTCTCATGTACCTTGGTGAGGGCCAACACATTTAATATGGGAAACAATTGCTTGCTTACTTCAGTGGTGCAAATTACTTATTATCTACCTTTTCTGAAAGAAGCAGATGTAATAAACTCTAATGGATTTTAAGGCTAGAGTTTGAAAAGTTCTTTGAAAATAGGGTGAAAACCTGGAAGCTTATTTATGCCTTCAGAGAGAAAACGTTAAGAAGATGCCTTCAAGCGACGAAAAGACACAGCTTGCCCACAGCTGGTCCACAGCTGTTAATTCTTCTCCTCCCACCGTGGGAAAAGATTCTTCCCCTCAAGCCGACTTAATGGCTCGTGCCTGTAGTCCCAGCTACTGAGGAGGCTGAGGCAGGAGGATTGCTTGAGCCCAGGAGTTTGAGGCTGCAGTTACCTCAGCCTATTATAACCTTGAATGATCCAATCCAGAGTGTTTTTCAAAGTATAATAAAACATTTGCTTTTGAAATCAATGGCTTCATTTTCAGATTGTAAGAAGTGAGATATTGCTGATACTTCTCTTCCCTTCCTATGCCTATCCAAAAAGCTAATGAATACAAGATCAATACAAGTACCAAGGTTTCGACCAAGCATTTTTCTATTTTATAACAACATCTTCCACTATTTTCTTTTCCCCATATTTTAGGAAATTATTGAAAAGTTTTTCTAGAAAGATATTAACCTGCTTCCCATTATAAAGTCCTTAAAACCCATTAGTTGGAGTTGGGCAACAGGGAAGAAAAAGAGAGAAAAAGAAGACACTTAGGGTTAAGAATTTGTGTTTTGTTTCTTCTGAATTCTAACAGAATACTCCCTTGATTTAGAGAGAATTAGCTGAAAATTGTTTGGTCCCCACTAAAAGGTGGGGAGGATCCACTAAACTAATGGCTTGAAAGTTAAAAATGATTTCAATGAGCTAAGACAGCATGAACATCTGACCAAACACATGATGAAACCATTTACATGTTTTATTTATCCATCATAAAGGTCAATTCTTCTGATTTTTGTACATCTCAGAGTACCTTCCTATCGGGTCCCTATCTTTTTTTTTTTTTCTGAGATGAAGTCTTGCTCTGTTGCCCAGGCGTACAGTGGCCAATCTCTGCTCACTGCAACCTCCGCCTCCCAGGTTCAAGCAATTCTCCTGCCTCAACCTCCTGAGTAGCTGGGACCACAGGCGCACACAACCACACCTGGCTAATTTTTATATTTTTTAGTAGAGACGGGTTTTCACCATGTTGGTCAGGCTGGTCTTGAACTCCTGACCTCAAGAGATCCACCCGACTCAGCCTCCCAAAGTGCTGGGATTATAGGCATGAGCCATTGTGTCCGGCCTGGGTCCCTATCATATTACATAGGCAATTAGATAACTCAAGTTAAATCAAATAATGTAAAAATGCTTTGCTTTCAGAGCTATTTAGGGCCACTTTGAATGGTGGATTCGTTAACTCTGTAGGCATAGCACTTTTATTTGAACCTAGGGTAAAGTTTGTCCTAAGTTTTGAAAAAGATAGCCATTTACCACTCCCCACTCCACTGATCTTCAATTAAAAACCTATTAGTTGACTGCATGATTCTTCTGAAAATTTGCAAGTTTTTTTCCCTATAAGCTGCAAATATGTATTTTACACATATTCAGTTAAGTACAGTGATTATACAGAAGTGACAGAGATTTGAATAGAATGTGGTTAGTAATTTTATTATTAAATATCTCAGCAATTATAGACTTGTGTCAAGTATTTATAAAATATCTATTTTCATAAACTACTGTTTTGAGAACTGTTTCCATTTATCTCAACCAGGTTTTAGGAATTTAGGATGACCCCTCTCCAAGCAGTACTGCAGTCTCACTAACCTCAAGCACATCATGAAACCATTTACATGTTTTATTTATCCGCTGAAAGGGTGACACACAGCTTCGGATATCACAAAGGTATCAGAAACAGGCCAGGCACGGTGGCTCACACCTGTAATCCCAGCACTTTGGGAGGCCGAGGTGGGTGGATCACTTGAGGCCAGAAGTTCAAGACCAGCCTGGCCAACATGGTGAAACCTCGTCTCTACTAAAAATACAAAAAGTAGCCAGGGATGGTGACAGGTGCCTGTAGTCCCAGCTACTCAGGAGGCTGAGGTAGGAGAATCACTTGAGCTGGGTAGGCGGAGGTTGCTGTGAGCCGAGATTGCACCACTGCACACTGTACTCTAGCCTGGGTGACAGAGCCAGACACTGTCTCAAAAAAAAAAAAAAAAAAAAAAGTTGTTGGAAACAGATTATGGGAGGATATTGGCCTAAATAATTCACTAATTTATTTATTGTTTAACACGGCATTCCAAGTTCAATAAGAAAAGCCATCTTGCAGGAAAAAAAGTGTGTGGGAGGGAGCAAGTGTTGGCTCAAAATTTGCTTTGCCTGACTAATGGATCCTTGAGGAAACTCCCCAAACTCCTGGAATCAGATATGAAAACGTTTTTCCTTTTTGTGGGAGTAGGGGGTAGTAGATTATGACTTTTGTTCCTAAGCAAGGCAAGCCAAGGTCATTGCAACCTTCCTGCATAATTGCCAAAGTGAGAAGGCAGAGCACAAGCATATCCCCTGCTTGAAGCCCTTTTGTTTAGTTTCCTTTTGTATCAAAAAGATTGGCTTTCACCATGGAGAGGCTGTAATTGGATTTCACCACGAAAAGAAGTTGTAATTGGATTTCTCAGCACTCTACAAGCTCTGTCTCTGGAAAAGCAAGGAAAAAGGGCCTAAATATCCTTTCTGCTAGCTGGAAAACAGCCCAGCCAAGCCCTTAGAGATTGACCTGAAAGGTATGGGCAGAATGGGCCATGTGTGTGTCAGCTACCTCCCATCTTTGATGAAAAGCTATGTGTGTAATAGCTAAATATCGCTCCTGAAATTTGTATCTCCTAGAAAAGAGGAGGGTGTCTAAAGTTTGGCATACACTAAAACACAAAAACATCATTCTCCGTCTAGATTTATTAGGGAACTTACACAAACGACCAGAATATGTTTTTATTTTCAGTACTATAGTTTATTTTGCATTCTTTTTTTGTAATTGGTTCCACTTCAGTTTCTATGATATTTCCTAGAAACTTAAATTACAGTAAGATTAGGTCAAAGTAGATATTTGTATTTGATTTATTTTCAGTTCCTATAGTTTTTTAGAACATGAATTTACATTTAAATTTTAAAAGATAAATTTTATTTTTGAAGTTCTGTATATTGCCATGCCACTTAAATCAACTTAGCATACCTGTCTCCCCGGGCACTTCTTGCCTTGCTGTACTTCTTTCTATCTTCCTTCTCTTTCCTTTTCTCTTAAGCATTAATAAGCTGTCTGAATACTGAACCAGACTGTAAACGCAGTCATCCATACCTCTGAAAGGAAGAACAGGATTCCTCTTTCATATTGGCCACGTCAGTGACTCCCTGGAAATTTTAGTGCTGGTAGTTATTGCTTCAAGTCTTCCTAACTGAATTTTCCTTGTGTTGCCTATAGCGTTCCCCTGGTTTCTGAACCCTGCAGTCTGAACCCTCCAGTGGTTATAGCTCCTTCTCTGGCAGCCTCAGCAAAATTTACAAGTCTTCTTCCTTCCCTTCTGGGCCTAGGGAACTTGTTTCAATGTTTTTGGGTTTCAAGGCAGATGATAACAACTTGATCTGTTTATCGCTTTGTCTAAAGTTTAATGAACTAAGAAAGACATACCATGTGTACTAGAAAAAGGAGAGATTTGTCCTGTTACTTTCTTTTTCTTATTACTCTTGGCCTATCATTTCCTGGAGTATGTACATCCATGCATCCAAATAAGGCCAGGTATCTTCTGTTGAATTTGTTTATATCAGAGGAAGCCTGTAGACTGCTATTTTTAGCAATTATTACAACTATGGAAAAATTTCCTTTCTGGGAAATGTAGTAAACAAAACAGTTATTATAGGTACTTTATAATCAGACTCAGAACTTTCCTGTTCACCTTGTTTTTACATAATAGTCAAAGGCCTTGTTATCAGAGAGCAAATCTCTTAGTCATATTTTGGCTAACATATACGTGCTGTTACTCGATCCAGTGTTAACACTGATGCTTCAGAGCTTTTAAAGTATTAATGAGTCTCTGGGGAGAGCTCTATCGTTTAGCCCTAAAGTCATCTGAAGGATGAAAAAGACGTTCTTCTATTTTGAGTTCTCTGCTGAGTCACCATCTGACATCAAGGGGTCCCAGCCTTGTGAGTGTATATGATATACTCAGAGTCAATGACTTAAGACTTTTCTGGGCATCTGACCTTCAAATGCCCATCATCCTTCCTAATTGAACCTAGCACCATATGGGTCTGAGCTAGGGATATACATGGTCATGCCTGCTGGGGCTTTGAGACTAACCAGAAAGCCATCCAGACATTAAAGGTATACATTAAACTTGAATCAAGCAGAGGGCACATATATTTAGTGCTCAGGGAAGGGAGTATTATGGAGATTTACATCTTCCACTGCTCTGCCCTTGCTCTCGGGAGCTGGCTGCCTCTCAGTTCCTCAAATAGGCCACGATCCCTCTTGCTCCAGGGTCTTTGCACAAGTGTTCACACTGTCAGAATTCTCTCACCAGCACCCACTCCTCCCAGCCGCCACCACCAAACACACACACACACACACACACACACACACACACACACAGAGTTAACCTCTATTCAGACTTCAGATCATGGAAAACCATTATTGACCCTGAGTGGAGGTCAGGATCCTTATATACTCTCTTAGAACAAAGGTGTTTTGCCTTCATAACACTTATTTCAGTGTATCATTATATATGGCATGTGTTCAAATAAAATGTGTTTTTTTTCACACCCCCAAATCCTGCTGTAAAAAAGAGGGATTTGCCTTATATTCAAGTGCTTCCAAAGTCTCTCACATTAACGGCCACTGTCTCAGTTTCTTCATTTTGAGCAGCAAAGTACTATTCCAAAAAAACAATTAGAAATCATCTCAAGCGGCTGGGCATGGTGGCTCATGCCTGTAATCCCAGCACTCTGGGAGGCCGAGGTGGGTGATCACCTGAGGTAAGGAGTTCAAGACCAGCCTAGCCAACATGACGAAACCCCGTCTCTACTAAAAATACAAAAAATTAGCCAGGCGTGGTGGTGCACACCTGTAATCCTAGCCACTAGGGAGGCTGAGGCAGAAGAATTGCTCCAGCCCAGGAGGTAGAGGTTGCAGGGACCCAAGGTCACACCACTGCACTCCAGCCTGGATGACAGAATGAGACTCTGTCTCAAAAAAAAAAAAAAATCTCAAGCAATGCTTATTTTTGTTCTTAGGAAAATCACCTTGAAAAAATGGATGAAAAAATAGATAAAGATATTTAAAGCAGGTTTAGTCATTATTCCTGAGGTATGACTTCATTATTGTAAGTTGGAATCACACAGTTTTAGAAAGCCACACCTACAGTTTCAAGTGGTTTTTAAATAAGCGCTTTAAAGAGCACTGGAAAAAACAATCTAGTAAGTAATGAAAGTGTGAAGAGCATGACCACGAATGAGGACTAATGCCTGGGGATTAAATTTGCAGCATCAGCAGATGTTTAGCAACTTGCAGAAGGATTGATGATGTGCTCTGTATTAATTACAGCTTGGATCTAGTGAACATACACATTGGTGTTAAAGATGCGTATGAAGAGTTTTAACAAAATTGTTTCATGAAATGTGAGAAAGGAAAAAGTCATGTTAATAAGTATAAAACATTTAAATTAAAATAACGTATTAAATATGTATGTGAACCATAGATTAAATATCCCAAGTGTGCATTACAATATATTACCCATTTGTACATTCTGTTTGGCCAAACACTTTGGTTGAGGATGTTCTCACTAGAAAGATGAAGATGGCGTTGTATTTGAGGGCACCTTATGTTTGGGCCTATGCAGTTTTCATTATTGTGATGGTTTGATTAATGACCATTTTCATAACTACATGGTAAGCACCACAAGGGCTCAGCCCCTCTCTAGTTTTGCTCCCTGCTGCATCTCTGGCATTTTGCATGGGATAGAACACTGAATACATTAGTTGTTTGAGATGTAAGATAAAAATGCTAACTTATTTTCATTATTGCATGACCTAGAAAACACTGGAGGAACTGAAACAGAAACTTAATAAGAAGTTAATGAAAGATAAGATGTTTTAATACTTTTTACCCTAGTGTTAATCAAGATGAGATGAGTCTTTATAAATGTAAAAAGTCACAATTCTTTTTTTTCCCCCTTTAGAAATCAAATGGTTCACATTTATGCAATGATAATTCTGAGGCCTCTATTCATTATATTTAACTCACTGGGAGATTCTAAGTTCAAAAAGGCCATTCATGTCAGAGTTAGATCAAACTGAAACTTACCCAATAGTCCCACAGACAGATCTTTTTGAAAAACATAGAAATTGACCCTCCTGGTCTTCAAGTGTGAAACTTATATTTGTTTTATCTAAGTTCTTTCCTCAGGACAGGACCTTCAGGCTTCTAAAAAAGTATAAAAGAATGGAAACTCACCAGATCACTGCAGCAGATGCCTGACCCCTTATTCACCATGATTGTTTCCTTACCCCTCCCTAGTTCTTATTTTCTTACACAT
Organism: Hylobates moloch; assembly: GCF_009828535.3. Classification (NCBI taxonomy): domain Eukaryota; kingdom Metazoa; phylum Chordata; class Mammalia; order Primates; family Hylobatidae; genus Hylobates; species Hylobates moloch. The sequence continues at coordinate 45,079,914 of NW_026652277.1, read as the reverse complement.
TGTTACATTTCTCCCCTGCTATGTAAACCCCTAGTTTTAGTCAGTTAGTGAGATGGATTTGAGACTGTCCTCCCATCTCCTCAGCTGCAGCACCTGATTAAAGCATTCTTCATTGGCAATACTTGTTGTCTCAGTGATTGGCTTTCTATGAAGTGAGCTGCAGGACCTAGACTGGAACCTTGGTGTTTCAGTAACAAAACCATGAAAAAGAATTGTAATAGCTACTACTTATTAAGCATGTACATTCATTATTTTAGTTAATCATACAATGATCATCTGGGCATGGTGGCTCACACCTGTAATCCCAGCACCTTGGGAGCCTGAGGCAAGCAGATCACTTGAGGCCTGGAGTTTGAGACCAGCCTGGCCAACATGACAAAACCCCATCTCTACTAAAACAACAAAAATCAGCCAGGCATGATAGTACATGCCTGTAGTCCCAGCGACTCAGGAGGCTGAGGCACAAGAATCACTTGAACTCAGGAGGTGGAGGTTGCAGTGAGCTGAGATCATGTCATTGCACTCTAGCCTGGGCAACAGAGCAAGACTCTGTCTCAAAAAAAAAATAGAAAGATCTTATGAATTAGCTGTTATCCACATTTCACAAGTGGGGGAAACTGAGGCTCCTGAGCTTAGCAGCCAACCTTTACCAGGGGTTAGATACTGTAATAAATGCCTTACATGTTCAATCTCATTCAATTCCCATGACAATTTTATGACTGTTATTATATCTATTTCACAGATGAGAAGACAGAGGCACAGAATGGATTAGATTAAAACAACTAGAAGGTATGAGTGCCAGGATTCAAGTCCAGGCAGTCTGCCCCAGAATTCCCCTCCATAACCACTACACCATAGCACATCGTGAAGATGGGAGGAAGCAGTGGGAACTTGAAAAATGGATTTATTGCAGGGTGTGCTGCAGTATGTGTATCATGTGAGGCCATTTCTATTTCTCTTCCTTTGCCTTCCCAGTTGTTTTTCCCCGGTATGCCACAGTAAACTAGCCACTGTTTTAGCAGCTCTCTTGTTGATTTTTAAAATACCTATTCACTAAATCTTTAAAGGAAACATTTAGCTACTGCAATGGGTGTACATAAGTTGGTTGTGTAATAGGAAGGAAACAAGCCAGGACTGGAGACTTCATTTCTAAAGAAGGATTTTAAAGCAGACTAAGAGTTATTTCCCAGAGCGGGTCATGAAGCAGGAGTCTCTCTACACCCTTTCATTGCTATGACGACAGCCTGCTCCTGCTACATGCAGCCAGAAAAAGCAGCTGACATTTCAATACTAGGAACATAGGGGAGAGGTTTACAAAAACGCAAAACAAAGACAAAAAAAAAACAAAAAAAGACTCTTTCACTTGAATTTCAGTTAGAGAGGAAAAAATATCCCCTGGAGCAAGTCAAAAGCCCTATTCTTGCCTTTAGAAGAGATAAGAAAGAAGAAATGTTGGGGGCCTTCCCTCTTGTCCAAGTAGGCCAATAAAACAGAATTGATGGCAAAGCAGCATTTCTTCCCACTCTGTGTAATGGCAAGCTGACATATAACACTTTCTTTGGTTTCCTTTGACTCGGCCATTAAGAAGCTACTAACTGATGCAGCAGTGAAGGCTCATAGTAGTAAATACTTCGTGTTGAGGCCCCCCCACCAGGGGAAAATAGTAATGTCAGATTTACTTTTACATTTCTTTGGATAAAAAAGGCAATTCAAAGGATTTTTCCTTCTTGATCTCCATTGTTACTACCAGAGAAATCATTGCAAGTATGTAACAGAGGCCTCACTGATGTACGAGATTCCTTATAAGCAACCTGTCAACTTTCCTGTGTGTTTACTTCTCTGCCAGGTGCTATACTTGGCATTTAATAAACATCACATTTCATTCCTACAACAACCTCATTTGTGTGTACTATTATCCCCATTTTGCTAAATGGATGGGTAAACTGAGTCATGGAGATGGGCAGTAACTGCCGAAGCTTACACTGATTGTAAGAGGCAGAGTCAGGATTCTAGCCCAGATGCATTGGACTCTGAAGCCCATGCTGTGTCCACTCTGCTGTGCTGCTTCAGAAGCATAGACCCGGCATTCATATTTTATTATAAAGCAAAATGTATAAGTACAAGGAAGAAACCCTGAGAAAATATCTAGAGTCAGTTCCTGTTCTATGGAGTTTCAATAGGGACATATAGTTAGTCCAGTACTTTCATATTATCTACGATTGATTGATTGCTTTAATGTACCAGACATAGCTCTTTTCTTCACTTAATTCTTACAACAAATCTCTGAGGTAGCTACTGATTTTATAATCCCATTTCCATGAATGAAGAGACTGACGCACAAAGAGATTAAGTTGTTTGCCCAAAGTCACAGAGCTATTTTGCGGTAAAGCTTGGATATATCCATGGTCTTATATAAACCAGGTCCATATGGTCAGATATAAACCACAGGTCATGGTCTTATTCGCTTTATTAGATTGCCTCCCCACCTTTGGAAGAATCAGTCAAGACCATGCACTCTGTTTTTCAAAGTTCTATCCATCTTTTGATGACTAAGACAAAAGCCAGGCTAGCCTGGCTAGTAGTGCTATCATTGCTAACTCAGCCTTTGGCAGAAGATGCCCTCTGAGCCGCATGAGAAACAGACCCTGGCCTGGTTGGACATCTCTCAGGCAGTTCTACTGGATTTATTTATGGGGGTCTCCTTCTCCACTGAAGATCATTCTAGAGGGATAAGTGAGGACTACGTGCACTTCAAATCTTCTAACAAGTTGTTTATGCTCTTCTTGGTGGAAAAGTGTTCCCAACCTGTTCTGAATATGGTGCTAAACTTAAGTAAAATAGCAGTGTTTAAGTCAACTGAGTAAAAAGAACAGTCAAGAGGAAATGAAATAAATAATGTTTTCAAGTTGTCCAGATACATCACTATTCATTTTATTTCTGTCATCACTATTATTTTTACTTAGTTGATACGTGAATCTGTGCCATGAGAAGCTATTGGGGATTAAATCTCAAAAGACCTAGGAAGGAAATGCCAGCACTCTAATTGCTCAATGGCTGTGTGAAAATTCTCTGAAAGAAAAAGGCAAGGTTCATAAATAACACGTGCATATTCTTCTCCAAAATGTGGAAAGTGGCACCAGTTGATTGGATGATAAGTAGATGAAATAAACTGCTCTGCTTTGCTAGATCTTGTTAAATGAACAGAAATATAAACTTAAATCTTTCCAAAGAGGGTGTTTTTAATAAAAAAAACATAGTTAACAATAGTCACAACCATCAGGTTTAACTGAGTAAGCTGTGAACTGAAAAAAGCTGGTGTCTACGAGAAAGGAGAGAATAAAAAAAAAAGATTTCTGCTGACTTGGACTGAGTGAACATTTCTATTCAATGTGCTTAGGCCCTGGGCCAGAGGAGAGCTCAGATACAATGCCAAGGTGACATATTTAACCTCTTTGCAGATTAAAGGCAGTGCAAAAGAGATACTCTTTCTGCAGTACCTCTTGGTGTACTGTTTCAACAGTATTGATCTGCAGTTGAAAGCATGTTTTTTTTTTTTCTTTCTTTCTTTCTCTTGCAGAGTGACCTTTAATACCTGGGAAGGACGAATAAGCACAACTTACATTATTGCTTTATTTTAGAAAAGAGAGCCAGAAATGGTAGTACATTATAATATGAGTTATCATAATCTCTTTAGCTCTTTAATTCTCGTCTCCTATTTTTGCTTTTGTAAATAAGACATTATCAAGAATTAGAGAAATTTTAGGTCTATGCGTGAGCATCTTAACAAATGATAGTAGGAGGCAAAAAATAATTAGTTATAAAGCTGTAAAAGGGAACCAAGAAAGGGAAAATAATCACAATAACTTAAAAATAATCAAACAAGAATATAGTATAAAAGGAGAAATTTTCCTACCTTTTGGAAAAGCAAAAAGTTCCGTTTCTACATTGCTGTTAGGCTCAGGAGATTGAATAACTTTAGATAATTTAAACATGGAAAACATACAAATTATTTGATTTGAAAGTTTTTTTAAAAAACTACCTTCTTTATAGTTTATTTCATATATGTAATAAAGTACTTCTACAAAACACATTACAAGATTCAGGCTTCACTAAGATCTGAATGCTACTGAAGCGATCAACAGTTCCACATTTCTATTCTTGGTCTTCACTAAAATCACCATCATTTATTAGTATTTGCTATTTAATTTCTCAGGAAACAAGAAAACATAAATACAAATGGTAAAATTCTCTGTTAAGTATCTTTTCTGTAAATCACACAAAATTTTTTTGGTAAATAAATGGCTTTGTATTATTTAGGCAAAAATATTTGACAGCTTTATCAGATCACACAAATCAGCTTAACAAATGCAATTAGATAATGCCGTAAATTTATTACAACTTACCCTCAAGTAAGGGGCTGGACCCAGAGCCGCTGCAGCAAATTGAAGTTGAATCCCCTCTGCACACAGACAGGGAATAAAAGTTTGACAAACACCCGAGAAAAACTCTTTAAATCCCTTTCCTCGTTAGCTCTGCTTCTTTGCCCAGAGGCACATTCAAGTCTACTGGAGTTGAAATTCTGCTGCTCTGTCAACTAGTGGGGGTCTGAAGTGACAGACGAGAATTTGGAGGTTGGCACCAAAGAGTATTTCAGACTGTCATCGTTTTTGTTGCAGATTCCTGGATTTCCCTAGCAGGCTGGCCTCTCATGCGAGGGCTTTACAGGCAGTGTTTGCAAACCAAAAGGGAAAGAGCTAATTCTGGTGGCGTGGATGGGGTTAACAGTCTTCCCCTCAAGCTCTTGTTCTCAGAGCCTCATAACTTGGCCAGAATATAAGCACTTGGCTCTTTATGCATTTTTTTTTTTCTTTTTCAAACAACTCTGAAAGATTTGATAAGCAGCATCCCTTTTTTGGAGATTTTTATTTTAAGACCTTGAAAAGAAACTCCATGCTGCTGTTTCTTTCTAAAGGAAATTGGGGAGTAGGGATTAAAGGAGGGAAGAAGAGAAATGGCAGCAGACGCATTTTTACATTGCTCAATTGGAAATTGTTCTAGTAAATACAATCTGAATTTTAATAGGAGGGCACTTCAGATACCTTAACCTTTGAATGAACTTTGGAAATGTACATATATAAAAATGATTGCTCCTTATATTACAGATCACTTGTATGCTGATTCAGAAATGTTGCAGTTCTCCCCTCAACACAGCTCCTCACTGTAAATCCACGGTTATAACGGTTGGTCTCTAAGAAGGAGGTTTCCCATGAAAAAGAATGGAGGTGTGCGCTTATTTTTGGCCGGGCATTCTGTTTATCTGTATATGTGTCTAATCTCTTCTACTGCTACTTCTACATTTATCATACATTTATTATGTGTCAGACACTGTGCTTAACAGCTTTTTATGCGTTATTATCAGTTGATCCTCACTATGTGTGGTAAGTTTTACTGTGTTCCCATTTGAGGAGTAGTGTCATACAGTGGTTGAATTGGCAGAATTTGAGGCCAGCCAGCTTGGATTTGCATCCTGTCTTCACCACTTCCTAACTATGACCTGGGACAAGTTATATAACCTCTCTAAAGCATCAGTGCTTTTATCTATAAGACCGGGATATACATATGGAAATGATGATAATATCTATCTCGGCAATTGTTCTGAGTTTTAAGTTAGTTAATACGATAAACTGCATAGAACACCCCTGCCACGTAGCAGACACTCAATAAATGTTAGCTATTATCATTTACATAAGAGGAAACTAAAGCTTAGTAAGGGTGAGTGGTTTTTCCAGGGTCTCCAACTGTAACTTACAGGATGGGATTCCAAATCAGCTACCATGGCTGACAGCCGCACTTGTGTAACTTATCTATAATACCTCTATTATATGATATAGACATATATACATATATATATATATATCATACCTGCTTCTGAGCAAGCTGTAAACTCCTTGAAGGAAGGGGATATGCCCTTTCTGCATTCTCCTGGTGCCTAGCACAGTGCTTTGCATACTGTAAATGTTCCGTTATCATCAGATGAATAATTATAATTTAATTTAATTTAGATTTTCTAAATGCATGCCAATGTCTGGCCAAAAGCAAAAACACTGATAAAAACAAAATAAAACCAAAATAAACCAAAAACCCCCACCTACAATTCTAGGCAAATATGCCCTCAGCCAAATCTCTCAAAACACTTTAGAATCATTTGCCCTATTTATTTTCAGAACACTGCAAGAAAAAGGTAACAAGAATTATCTCTATTTTGCAGTTGGAGAGATTTGGGAGCAGAGGAAACTGGGCACTTTGCCTAGGAGCCAAAAACAAGTCACGGTGCAGCTGGGAACAATCTCACGTCTCTAGAATCAGGATAACTTGTTCCAAACCGCCTTTCCCAGGACAGGATGAAAGGACTTGATGTCTTTTTGCCTCAGACAATAGGATGTTTTTCCTTAGCCAAGGTCTAGGGGTTGAGCAATCTCCTCGGAGGAAGGATAAAGGGGTGGGCAGTGTTTGACCATGCTTCTCCCTGGTGTGCACATCCTTTGTGCACATCTGCTCTGAGAAGTGTGGAAGACACAGACCATTTTTCCAAGTCTCCCGAGGGGCGCGGGAGCAGTGAGACTATTGCAGAATATGTAAGAAAAGCATTTCTGAGGATTTGGCCTTAGTTGGCTAAGGAAAATTTTCTTGGGGACCCAAAATATTAACTTCTTATTCTAACTAGCATTCTCCATTTATTTGAGATGGCTTTGTAAGATTGATTTCAGGTGATTACATCACTTCAACGAGAATGTAGAAAAAAATTTCATTTAGAGGGCTCTGGAGAAAAAGTTGCCCAACTAAAATTTTTTTTTTTCTGCTAAAATTGATATTTTATGCTTCTGTAAAATGATCAAAATAAATTTTCTTATGTAACTCTGTGTTAACCTAAAAAGTAATTACTTAAAGCAAACTGGATTCATCTCTTAAATGTAAATAGGTACCTAGAGAGTTCATTTGTAGGTGGTAAAGCTTGAGAATTTTGACTCTCAGTTTTATTGGAAGTCTTATTAATTTATAACATGATTAATAAAGACCCACTGTATTTCTTATAACAAAACAAGAGAGAAAAATGAACTAAAAAAAGGCCTTTGAATTCGCAGTGCCTTTTGAGTATAGCTTTATTTGGAAATGTTTGTTGGCAGATATTCAAACTCTTACTGTTTCTGAAGCTGTTTTTTCTAAAGTAGTTTACAGTTCGGAAAGCTGAGGACAATAAACCTGCAACAATACTCACCTAACAGATGGGGTTATAGATCAGATTTAGAAAACGTATGAGACGTCCAAATGGGTTGGGAAAAGTTTGACAAAAAGCTCATTATGTTACTGTACATGAAGAGACGTAACATCAGTGTTGGTCAGAGGATGTGACAGATGTCAACATCTAAATGGATTTTCTTTTTCCTTTTTTTTTACCTTTTTGTGTTAGGATTCCCTTTGAGAATCTGATGAAAGCTGTGAGCAAGCTCCTAACACCCATCTATGAAACTCCCCCCCAATATCCTCTCAGGGATTCTATGAAGTTAAGAATCCCTAATTCAGGGGAAGGAGCAGAGAACACGTTAATTAAGCCTCAAGCATATACAGAACTTCTTTGTTACATATAGCAGAAGCCTCTGGGTGATATGAAAGAAATGTAGTTCCTGCCTATTAGGAGTCCAAGAGCCAAGGCATACACTCATTGTTAGAAAGTCACATGATTCTTTTGGAATAGTGGAGATCCCCAGGAAGGAGGTAAGTATGGGTGAGTGAAAAAGCTGCAGTAAAAACAGAGTGTCTGTATTGATCTTGGCCAGGACCTGGCCTGTAGGACCCTCTTCCTTGCTTACCCAATTTATTAGTTTCCTAGGGCTGGCATAACAAAATACCACAAATTGGGTGGCTTAAACAGCAGAAATTAATTTTCTCACTGTTCTGGAGGCTGGAAGTCCAAGATCAAGGTACCAGCAGGGTTGGTTTCTCCTGAGGCCTCTCTCCTTGGCTTGTGGATGGTCACTTTCTCGCTGTGTTCTCACACAGTCCTTCCCCTGGGCATGGGTGCTTCTGGTGTCTCTGCCTCTTTTTATAAGGACGCCAGTGCTGTTGGATTAGATCCTCACTTTTACGTCTTCGTTTAACCTTAATTTACCTCTTTAAAGGCTCTGTCTCTAAATATAGTGACATTGGGGGTTAGAACTTCAATTTATGAATTTTGGGGGAAATAATTCAGCCTATAACACCCCATGACATTTAAAATATTTTCTCCATTATGTTTTTAATACCTTGATATTTAGTTCTCTGTGGGTCTTGCTTCTGGGACCCATTTTGAGGTCTCAATTCCAGCTGAGTTACTGATCTCTGCCTGTGGAATTTCCTTACCCCCACAGTACCATCATAACTTGGCACTGAACCATTTCAGATCTCTCAGCTCTGTGCTGATTATTAACCCTCTGGGTCATTTTCTGACTATGGACTCTTGCAGGAGTTTATTCTAGCTATCCTCTCCCAGGCCAGCCCTTCTATGGGTTTAGTCATACCCTCTATTTGGTCTTAAGCAGAGGCTTGATACACAGAGAGCAATTAACAAATAAGACAGTAGCAAAATATGCACAGTATTTTGTTAAATATAATGTGGACATTATTATGTTACACATTACACATTATGTTTATACATTACACATTATATTTCACAAAATTACATTATGCATTATATATTTAACAAAATTAAATTATAAAAATTATAATGTGTAATTGTAATTATAAAAATTATAATGTGTAATGTAATTAATTGCTTTTTTTAGTAATAAACTTTGAAGCAAAATAAGTGAAACTAAAAGGAGAAAGATAGGTTAGGACTAGTGGATTTTATTTTATCTTTTATTTTTATTTTTTTTGAGACAGAGTCTCACTCTGTCGCCCAGACTGGATTGCAGTGGCCTGATCTCGGCTCACTGCAACCTCTGCCTCCTGGGTTCCAGCGATTCTCCTGCCTTAACCTCCCAATTAGCTGGGATTACAGGCGTGTGCTACCACGCCTGGCTAATTTTTGTATTTTTAGTAATTTTTCACCATGTTGGCCAGGCTGGTCTTGACCTCCTGACCTCAGGTGATCTGCCTCAGCCTCCCAAAGTGCTGGGATTACAGGCATGAGCCATGGTGCCCAGCCAGGACCAGTGGATTTTAGATATCAGGCTAAGCAGTTTGATCTTTATTCATTAGATAAAAGGGAGATCTGGAAAGTCTTCTCATTGAATGTTAGGGAGTGTAAGAAGAACATGGTATGCTGTAGTAACAAATAATCCCCAAATATCAGATGCTTACAACAACAAATTTTTGTTTTGTTTTGTTTTTTCCATTCTTGCCACATGTTTATTGCAGGTCTGCTGCAATTCTGTTACATGTCTTTACTCTGGAGTGTAGGCTGATGGACCAATTCCCTTGGCAGAAGAAAAAGAGACACAGCAAAATATGCTTGGTTTGTGAAGCTTCTGCCTGGCTGTAATACTTATCACTTCTGCCTACATTTCATTGATCAACGTAAGTCATTTGACCACAGCTGACTTCAGTGGGATGGGAGATATATTCCTCCCATCCAGAGGATGGACCCTGTATAGGCAAGAGAACCAGAAAATAGATTTTCATTAGGAATGGAAGGAGACCCTGTTGAGAAAAAAGTATTAGGAAAAAGGAAGAAAAGAAGATAGAAGGGGCAGAACAAAGTTTTAAAAAAAGCATGGTGGGGCCGAGATAAGACATAAAGGGGGGAAGGGAGAGAAAATTAGGGCAAAAATAAGAGGCAGTCCTATAAAGACACAAATAATTGAGACAACTGGGATAACAGAAATATAAGGGGTTAGATTATCTTAGTGCCGTACAATCATGTGGTTCTATAGAGCCGTAAGAGGTTTGCATTAGTTTCCTGGGCTGTCATAACAAATTACCACAAACTGGGCAGCTTAAAACAACAGAAATATATTTTCTTGAAGTTCTAGAGGCTAAAGGTCTGAAATCAAGGTGTCAGCAGGCACCTGCTGCATCCCAATGCCATAGGGAAGAATACTTTCTTGCCTCTTTCTGACTTCCAATGAGTGGCTTCCAGAAACACCTGGTATTTCTTGGCTCGTAGCCGCATCACACCAGTCTCTGCTTCCCTCTTCTCATGGCCTTCTTTTCCTGTGCGTCTCCTGTGAATCTCTGTGTGCCCTCTTCTTGTGAGGACACCAGTCATTGGATTTAGGGTTTACCGTAATCCAGTGTGACCTCATCTTAACTTGATTACATCTGCAAATACCCTATTTTCAAATAAGCTCACATTCACAGGTATGAAGGATGGAGACTTGAACATATCTTTTTGGGGAGCAATTCAACACATTATAGGTCCATTCTCTGCTCCCCCAAAATTCATGTCTTTTCCACATGCAGAATACATCCATCCCATTCTTAACCCATTTCAAATTTCTGAACCTATTCCGGCATTAACTCTAAATTCCAAATCTCATTTAAATATCATCGAGTCAAAAAGTCCCAAATATCATCATCTAAATCATCTAAATCAGGTGTATGTGAGATTCTTGGTATGATTTATCCCAACTCCTCATCTATGAAACTAGAAAACCAGTTATCTCTCCCCAAATACAACGGCATAGTATAAACAGTTTCATTCTGAAATGGAGAAAATGGAAGGAACACATAAATGGACAAGGGTCACTTGTTCCAAGCAAGTTCAAAACAGAGCAGGCCAAATTCCATCATGTTTCAGGCCTCAGAATAATCCTCTGTGGCTCAGTGTGCTGCTCTTTGGCCCACAGAGGCTCTGCCCTTGGGGCCTGCAGGAACCCCACCGGTTCCTGAACTATCTTCTGAGTTGTATTACTTTGCTAGAGCTGCCATAGGAAAATACCACAGGCTGAGTGGCTTAAACAGAAGAAATTTATTTTCCTCCCAGTTCTAGAGGCTGGAAATCCAAGGTCAAGGTGTCAGGAGGGTTGGTTTCTCCCCAGGCCTCTCTCCTTGGCTTGCAGATAACCACCTTGCTGTGCCCTCGCATGGCCCTTCTCCTGTGTGTATCTGTATTCTAATCCCTTCCTATAAGGACACCAGTCATTGTGGATTAGGGACCACTTTATTACTTGGCTTCACCTTAGTTACTTTAAAAGCCCTGTCTCTAAATATAGTCACATTCTGAGGTATTTTAACATATGAATTTTGAGGAGACACAATTCAGCCTATTACAGGAGTTATTTATTCATGTGTGAAAAGAAATTAAATTTTGGGACCTCAAACTCATTTAGCCAAGGGAAAAGTCAAGCTGGGAACTGGGTCACGCAAACCTGCCTCCCCGTTTTGGTTCCTAAATAAGATGGCTATAAGATGAAAAGCTACATGCCCCTCCTATATTTTGCCCACAAGGAAATTCCTAGTGAGCTCTTATAACTTTACCATGGCAATGCAAATTGATAGCTTATCTTTACAGGTGCAGTCGCTCTGGCCCACCAGACACAAATGCTTATCTGACTGTTCCCTGACCCCATTTTGTCCATTTTGTCTGTGTTATCTGATGTAAAATGCAGATTCTCCACATTTTTCCTCTGCCCTTTTTGTTTATGTCATCTTACGTAAAAAATGTAGATTCACGGAGCCAGGAAAAGGCATAAATGACTATTTTTCCCTAACCCCTCTTACATGAAAACTGTGTGCTTCTCAATATCCCACCCTTTCCCCTTTAAATTTGGAGCCCTCAAAATCATCTTCAGAGAAAAGCATAGACCTATCTCCCGGGCGTGTCCTTAACTTTGGTAAATAAATCTCCTAAAATTATTGAGATTTGTCTCATCATTTTCCTCAGCTGACACATTTTTATTTTTATTTATTTATTTATTTAATGAGGCGGGATCTCACTCTGTCACGCAGGCTGGAGTGCAGTGGCATGATCCTGGCTTACTGCAACCTCCGCTTTCCAGGCTCAAGTGATCCTCCCACCTCAGCCTCTGGGGTAGCTGAGACTACAGGTGTGTCCCACGGTACCTGGCGAATTGTTGTGTTTTTAGTAAAGATGGGGTTTCACCATGTTGCCCAGGCTGGTCTCGAACTCCTGGGCTCAAGCAATCTGCCTGCCTTGGCCTCCCAAAGTGCTGGGATTACACATGTGAGCCACTGTGCCCAGTAGGAATCATTTTTTTCTTTTCCTTGATGGATAACACATGTTTGCAGTCATATAGAATTTTGAAAGTCCTACAGCCTTCATTTTGTCCTACCTCTGTTTCGTGAAGCCCAGGTTGGCAGTATTTCTGCTGATATAACATTCTTAAAAACATTATTGGTTTCCTATGCAATTCATGGGGATCTGGGCCATCAGACAAGAAGGTCCTGCACAGATTTTTCCTGGATAAACCCACTTATATTTCCAGCTCCTGCTGAGAAGGTTGAATCCATGGGTCACACTCACATACCTAATCTCTATAACAAAATGCTGTTTAGCCAAATTCTTGATGTTCTCCCCGGTGTATGCTTTCTCACCATTTGCATTCTGGATAGGCTGAGAATTTCCAAAGTCATCAAGTTCTATTTTGCTTAATAGTTTCTTCCTCCAATTGTCTCTTTCCTCTCATTTTCTACTATAAACAGCAAGAGAAAACCAGGCCACATTTTCCACACTGTGTTTGGAAATCTCATCAGTTCAATATCCAAGTTCATCACTTAGGAGTTCTGCTTTCCACCCAACAGTAGAACATAATTCAGTCAAGTTCCTGCTATTTTATAACAAGAATCGCCTTCCTGCCAGTGTCAAATAACATGTTCATCATTTCCTCTGAGTCCTCACCAGAAGCACCTTAACATTTATATTTCTACCAACATTCTGTTTGTGACAATATACATGTTCTCTAAGATGATAGATGATTTATTTACAGTTCTCCTTACTTCTTTCTGAGCCCTTCCTGGAATCTCCTCTAACATCCACGTTTCTACCAACAATCTTTTCAAGGCAATCTAGGCTCTTTAAAACCATGTGTCTAGGTTGGGAGTGGTGGCTCACGCCTATAATCCCAGCATATGGGAGGCTGAGGTGGGTGGATCATTTGAGCTCAGGAGTTCGAGACCAGCCTAGCTAACATGGTGAAAACTGGTCTCTATTAAAAATATGAAAATTAGCCTGGCACAGTGGCATGCACCTGTAATCCCAGCTACTTGGGAGGCTGAGGCATGAGAATCCCTCGAACCTGGGAGGCTGAGGTTGCAGGGAGCCAAGATTGCACCACTGAACTCCAGCATGGGTGACAGAGCCAGACTCAGTCTTGAAAAAATGAAAAAAAAAAAAAAAAGTGTCTAAATATTCTTCCCACTACCACCGTTATCCAATTCCAAATCCACTTCAACATTTTTAGGAATTTGTTATGGCAGTATCCCATTCTCAGTACCAAAATCTGTATTGGTTTCCAAGGGCTGCCATCACAACTTACCATAAACTGTTTGGCTTAAGACAATAGAACTTTATTTTCTCTAAGTTTTGGGGGCCAAAACTCTAAAATCAAGGAAGCAGGGCCATACTCTCTCCAAACTCTGTAGGGAAAAATCCAAAAGAATCTAGCCTGATGGTATTTGCTGTGAACGTGGACTGTCAGGTTTATTGCCAGAGTGCTAGACATGTGCGTCTGAGTTCCAGCCCAAAGAGTTATGTATATCCAGTGCTGTGATTCAGAATTGGTACATTCTAAATTGAAGAACATTTGGAGTTTAAGTTCACTGTCTGTTGTTTTCTTAACCCTTTAATCCTTCATGCTACCTCCCTATCAGGTGCTAGGCTATCATAAGACATAAAAAAGGCCTGGGGGGTTTTGCTAATCACTGATACCACTGAATACTACCAGAAATAAGTTCTATTCCTCAAGCTAAATTACACCAATCAAGCCCTGTAAGGAAGGAGAGTGTATTTAAAATCCTTGCTCTCACTGGAGGAAGTATAGCAGAAAATTGATGAGTCAGAAAGACCTGAATCCAAGTTCCAGCTCTGATGCTTCCTAGCTGTGTGATGTTGGGCAAGTTACTTAACCTCTCTCTCTGTGTCTCATTATCCTCATGTGTCCAATAAGGATGATAATAAAACCTGTCTAATAGGGTAGCTGAGAGGAAAAGAGATGATGTTGGCATAGTGCTTTGCCCAATTCATGACTAGACTGGGGTTCAATATATGATAATAATGGCGATGATGATGAAGGCCAATAAGAAAGCTGAATATTGTTGAAGATTGTGTCAAGGAACCTCTGTAATAGGATATAGAACACCTCCTCTTTTCACATGAACTGCTAATACTCTCTGTGAAGAATGATGATTTTTAGGCAGAGGGGTGAAACATATCCCTTTAGTCAAGCTATGCAAACACAGCAGCTGCTCACATAAATCCCTTGAGTTTTATGCCGTTGTCTTTTCTCAGACAGAGCCCTCATTGAGTTTGGGAGAATTTGGGTTGGCTGGGTAATAGCAGCATGAGCTATGTAGCTATTCTTTCATTTTGACCTCACCTTGGTATAGACACAGAGCCCAATGTATCAAATCGCCTGGTGTACAGATCTCTTGTCCAAGTGAGGTGCAGCTGGACTTTATATTTCTGTGCATTTGACTTGTAGGCTATGTCTTATTCACCAGGACAGAAGTTTATACTTGGGCCTTCTCATGGGTGAGGTCACTTTGCTGTCATTAGCCAAACACCACTCTTCTCCAAATATCTGATGTTTTCTTGGCTGTAGTGTTCAGTTCCCAGAGCAAGATGTTTTAGACTAAGAAGTACTGCTTGTGCGATGACGTAAACCTATTCTGGAAATTTGTTCCAATGGTTGTGTTTTCTTGTTGGTTTTGAGCAACGGTATTTGTATTTTTGTTGATATTTCCCTTGTGAAGGAGCAATGGGTTTGTTAGATTTTGCGTGGTCTGATTGTACAACGTCAGGGATGCAGCTGAGACTTTGTCTCTAGCAAATGTTAGGAGAGCCAAATCCGGACTGTTTAGAGTCTACATTGGCATTAACTGGCTGGCAACTTGAAATGAGACAAAAATGAATGATTTGCACAATGCCTGTCCTCGCTAGCCCAATATTTCTCAAGAATTTCTTTTCATTATCACTCCCCCAAGGAGCTTTTTGAACATTTTTTTCCTAAATGTCTCCTCCCACCATGAAATTTTAATACTCCAGATATGCTGTATGTCTAGTTATATACTATTATCTGTATCTGTGTTTTATATATAAAAGAATAGAATTCTAGCTACCCCTGAACCAATTTTGCCCTTTTACTAACGATCCTTACCAATTGAGTGAAACACATCTCATGCCTGAAAAAAACACAATTTACTATGGGGTAATTCATTGGCAATTACAATTTATAGCTGGAGAAACTGAGTCATGAATGATTTTCTAAGAACTCGATATTTATGACAGCATTCATTACTCTACAAACATTTATAAAAGAACACAGAAGAATAACTTTTTGAATACATTACAGTTACTTTTCTGAGGAAATGCAGTCAAAATCTTTATAATTATAAGCTTTTTGTCCATGTTGTTAGCGCTTCTCATGTTGTGTGCTAAAGTTGTTGAGATCTGTAAAAGCACAGGGCAAATATTTCCTGCACATGCCCTTTTTCATTCCTATGCTCAAATCCCTGATGAAAGCCCCAATCACTTCACATCTGACTGTTTTCCCTACCTCTGGACTCACATTCACAAATGCAAATTGCCCTCAAGGGCCAGGGAGGCCACGGAAATTAACGAAGGGGGCCCGAAGTAAGAAAACAACACTCTCCCAACACAGGCAGGGATGACTGGCAGCTGGCCTTTGTGTTAGGAAGACAAGAGGGGGTGCATGGGACTTGGGAAATGGAAAATATGTAGTCCATCTGAAGGTGGCAGCCACTACTCAATTCTTGTAGCTTTATTGTCACAGGGAAATGGCAGGCCAACATTTTCTGATCATTTTACTGTTTTAGAGAGAAACCAGAAATCTAACATTTTATGGGATTATTAAATATTGACCAACAGTCTTTGTGCCAAATAAAACAGGTCTGTGAGCTGGGCTGGGCCACTGAACACTAAGTTTTGAGCACAGTTCCAGAGACTTGCTTCTCTTTCCAACCCAATCTATCTTAAACACTATTTTAAACAATTTCACCCTCTCAAAGTGTAATTCACATCATGTTCCTCTCCTGCTTAAAAGTTTTCAATAGCTTCCCACTGCCTACCAAGTCAATTCTAAACTTGTGAGCCAGGCATTTTAAAGCCATCTGCCACTTTATGTAATATCTTCCCTTCACTTATGTGAACATCAACTTTTTCTCCTTTCCTTGACTTGCTTTTAATTTTCTGCCTCACTCCTTTGACTAAGGTGGCTTCTTCTGCCTGAAACCTTCATGTTTAAATCTTACCAATCTTTCAAAGTCGAACTTTAGATGTCTCCTTTCTAAGAAGCCTTCTCTGCTATATCTGATAAGAGGTTTTTTTTTTCTCTGAATTTCAATAACGTATTATTTTTGATAAAGTGCTTGGAACACTGAGCAGAGTGCGATAGGACAAGTTGGCTCGGAAGGAGTGGCTCATCACCCTCATTTGCCCTTCACTTCCCATCTCTGGCTCTGTCCTGTGTCGTAGGGGAATAGCATATTCATTTAATTTTTTCTCTGGCATTTTTCACTTTTCATTGTGTAATACAGTTATTTGTATAGAGGTCCTCTATCCCTTACTAGGCAATAGTTTCAAACAGGGATTCTTTCTTTCTTTTCTTTCTTTCTTTGTTTCTTTCTTTTTCTTTCTTTCTTTCTTTCTTTCTTTCTTTCTTTCTTTCTTTCTTTTTCTTTCTCTTTCTTTCCTTCCTCCCTTTCTTTTTCTTTCTTTCTTTCCTTTCTTTTCCTTTCTCGTTCTTTCCTTCCTTCCTTTCTTTTTCTTTCTTTCTTTCCTTTCTTTTCCTTCCTTCCTTCTTTCCTTTATTACTTTTCTTTCCTTTCCTTTCTTTCTTTTCTTTCCTTGCTTTTCTTTTTCTTTCTTCTTTCTTTCTTTATTTCTTTCCCTTCCTTCCTTCCTTCTGTCCTTCCTTTCTTTTCTTTCCTTCTTTCCTTTATTTCACTTTCTTTCTTTTTCTTCTTTCTCTCTCTCTTTCTCTTTCTTTCTCTCTCTCTCTTCCTTCTTTCCTTACCTCCCTCCCGCCCTCCTTTCTTTCCTCCTTCCTTCCTTGCTTGCTTCCTTCCTTCCTTCCCTCCTCAGGGTCTTGCTCTGTCACCCAGGCTGTGGTGCCATGGGCCAATCATGGCTCACTGTAGCCTTGACCTCCCAGGCTCAAGCGATCCTCCTACCTCAGCCTTCTAAGTAGCTGGGACTACAGGCTTAAGCTACCAGGCCCGGCTAATTAAAAATTTTTTTTTTTTCCAGGGATGGGTGTCTCCCTATGTTGGTCAGGCTGGTCTCAAACTCCTGAGCTCAAGTGATCTTCCCACCTGAGCCTCTCAAAGTGCTGGGATTACAGACATGGGCCATTGTGCCCCGCCGGGGATCATTTCTTATATAACCTTGATTCCCCACAGTGGCAAGTACTTAAATATTTGTAAAATGAGCATTTGCAACTCTATTGATTGCTTCATTCACCAGATCATTCCTTCCCACATGCCCCCAAAGTTCCAAATCTATGGATGTATTACTTGAAGGGAACCAAATTGAGAGAAGGCAAACAAACTTCAGGAAGAGTATGTATAAGGAACCATCAGGATTCTCATGCATTTGAGTCATTTGTCTACCCTCTTTGGCCCAAATATTGAGCCTTTTAAACATTTAAAAATATTGACCAATGAAGATTTAATATGTTCTATTGACCCTCATTTTAGCATGCTCTTCAACATCTGCCAATTTTTAAAAACTGGTCTGATATTCTAGAAGGAAAAAAAGAATGAGCAACTTCCAGGTTAACTAACATATATAAAGGAATTTGATATCTCTTTTGCCTTACTGGGCTCCTGGGTACAGGCCACTATACTTGGAAGTGGCCACAAGAGGGGAGTATGAACCACAGTCATCCTTAAATGAATGAGACCAAGGATTCATTCTTTCTCCAGCTGAATGAAGAAAGCCCCATCCTGAACAATAGTCAATTGAATTATCATTCCCTTTCCAGCTGACGATCAAAGACTGAATGTGGATCTGCCCTTTCTGTGTTCACAGAGACTGTAACCTTCACCTCTCAGCTGTCCAATCAGACCATAATCCTGACTGGAAGAAATACTTATGGAGGAAGGCCTGAAGGATGTGCAGTCCCTCTCGCTCAATTTCTCTCACATTATTTTACCTTTGCATGAAACCCTGAGAGAACTGTGTTCCTGGATCATGTTGCTTTGGGTCCTGTAGAATTATTTCTACTGAATTGTGATTTGACCTCCCTCAAAATCTTTGTACTGAGGGAAGCTTTAAGAAGCAGCTGTTTAAAATGTGTTATTAGGCCAGGTGTGGTGGCTCACGCCTGTGATCCTAGCACTTTGGGAGGCCGAGGAGGGTGGATCACCTGAGGTCACGAGTTCAAGATCAGCCTGGCCAACATGATGAAACCCTGTCACTACTAAAAATACAAAAATTAGCTGGTGTGGTGGCAGGCGCCTGTAATCCCAGCTACTCGGGAGGCTGAGGCAGGAGAATCACATGAACCTGGGGGATGGAGGTTGCAGTGAGCCGAGATCACACCACTGCACTCCAGCCTGGGTAACAGAGCGCGACTCCGTCTCAAAAAAAAAAAAAAAGAGTGAAACTCTGTCTCAAAAAATAAAAATAAAAATAAAAAAATTTAAAAATAAAATGTATTATTATATCAACATAAAGATGTTGTCTACAAATTCATACAATGTTCTGTTTTTAAGGATCCATGGGAGAAATTTCTGTTTGTCTTGATATATTGACTTTCTAAATATTTTAACTTATTATGCCTTTCTCTTTCCTTTGACTGCTGGGAGGCTTCATTTATTCAACCAGTATGTACGGAGTGCCCGTATGTGCCAGCTGGTTGCTGGAGATATGATGGGGAGCAAAAGGAGAAGGAATCCTGTCCTCACGAAGCTTCCAGTTTAGAGGAAGAAACAGATATTTATTTATTACTCAGATAAATGCACAAACTGAAAAGTGCTATGAAGGGAAGGGCCCTTGCTATGAGAATATAGCAAGACAGTACTTCATTTGAAGAAGTCCCCTTTGGGCCCGAGGTGGTGTGAAAGTTTCCTAAGGGAAAGGAGGTGGGGTGCTGGCATTCCTGACCTGAAAAGGAACCACCTACTGGGGAGAAGACCTGCATTCTGGCAACTGGAAGAATTCCAGGGAGCTAAAGTGCACTTTACGTGGATGGGGAAGGTGTGGAGCAAGGTTTGTGTGGGGAGTGAAGTTTTGGTGCCCTGTATACGTGTTTCTGCTTGCTAATCTTTTTTTTTTTTTTTAACTTTTATTTTAATTCGGGGGTCCATGTGCAGGTTTGTTATATAGGTAAACTTGTGTCATGGGGGTTTGGTGTACAGATTATTTTGTCACTCAGATGCTAAGCCTACTACCCAGTAGTTATTTTTCCGGATCCTCTTCCTCCTCCCACCCTCCACTCTCAAGTAGGCCCCAGTGTCTGTTGTTCCCCGCTTTGTGTCCATGAGTTCTCATTATGTAGCTCCCACTTATTTTTATTTTTTTGAAACAGAGTCTCCCTCTGGTGCCATCACGGCTCACTGTAAGCTCCGCCTCCCAGGTTCACGCCATTCTCCTGCCTCAGCCTTCCAGAATAGCTGGGACTACAGGCACCCACCACCAGGCCCGGCTATTTTTTTGTATTTTTTACTAGAGACGGGGTTTCACCATGTTAGCCAGGATGGTCTCATCTCCTGACCTCGTGATCTGCCCGCCTCGGCCTCCCAAAATGCTGGGATTACAGGCGTGAGCCACCGTGCCCGGCCTTAGCTCCCACTTATAAGTGAGAACATGCAGTATTAGTTTGCTAAGGATAATGGCCTCCAGCTCCATTCATGTTCCTGTAAAAGACATGCTATCATTCGTTTTTAAGGCTGCATAGTATTCCATACAGAACAAAATAGTGTTCTATGGTGTATATGTACCACACTTTTAAAAATTCTATCTGGCTGGATGTGGTGGCTCACGCCTGTAATCCCAGCACTTTGGGAGGCCGAGGTGGACTGATCGCAAGATCGGGAGATTGAGACCATCCTGGCTAGCACGGTGAAACCCCGTCTCTACTAAAAATACAAAAAATTGCCGAGTACCTGTAATCCCAGCTACTTGGGAGGCTGAGGCAGGAGAAAGGCGTGAACCTGAGAGGTGGAACTTGCAGTGAGCCGAGGTCGCACCACTGCACTCCAGCCTGGGTGACAGAGGGGGACTCTGTCTCAAATAAATAAATAAATAAATAAAAATTAAGGCCGGGCACAGTGGCTCACTCTTGTAATCCCAGCACTTTGGGAGGCCGAGGAGGGCGGATCACGAGGTCAGGAGATCGAGACCACGGTGAAACCCCGTCTCTACTAAAAATACAAAAAATTAGCCGGGCGTGGTGGCGGGCGCCTGTAGTCCCAGCTACTCGGAGAGGCTGAGGCAGGAGAATGGCGTGAACCCAGGAGGCGGAGCTTGCAGTGAGCCAAGATTGCACCACTGCACTCCAGCCTGGGCAACAGAGCAAGACTCCGTCTCAAAAAAAAAAAAAAAAATTAAAAAAATTATATCTGTCCCTGATGGGCATTTAGGTTGATTCCATGTCTTTGCTCTTGCGAATAGTGCTGCAATGAACATATGCATGTATGTGTCTTTATGGTAGAATGATTTCTATTCCTTTGGGTATATACCCAGTATGGGATTGCTGGGTCAAATGATAGTTCTGTTTCTATGTGCATGCTAATCTTACCCAGGCTTTTGTTTTACCCTATATCCCTTGATATGTTATCTTTTCATAAGAAACATATTTTGTAAAATAAGATGGAATAAATAAAAAGTTATTCAAAATTGCACTATAAGCAGACTCCATCTTGAATTAAATAAAAACAGATTTCACCCCATACCACCCATGCCAAGGCTCCCTCACGCCCATGGGTTCTCACTCTTGGACACAAGGTGTACTGTCCCACTCTGGGTGAGCCTGTGGACTTGAGAACATAGGCTGGCTTTGCTCTGCTGGCATCTGAAGGCTCAAGGTATTTTTCCTTCACAGCACATTAGGATCCAGAGTTATAAAGTACTTGCTACTAGATGGATTTACTGACAACTTAGAAATTATAGTCCTGCCTTCTGGTCCTATAAAAAGTTACATCCAGTTCCCTCTGAAAAACACTCCAGGAATAAACAGGCCAAGTGAATAAGGCAGTATCTTATAGTTGCTTTTCTGATCAGAAACCTTCATTCTGCTGGCTTTGCTGAGGATTAGAATGTGTTGGTAAAAGGTTGCTAGAGGAAACCTCTGCGGTTAGGCATTCTTGTCTTCATCTGTCATCTCTGTTCTCAGTATTGATTTGAACCAAGGCCTTAATGGGGACAAAATAGAACATATCAATGTCTATTTCTGAGACCTTACTCATTGTAGTAACACATTTCATTTAACAGAAGGGGGTGGGGTGGAAAGGAAGAAAGAAGAAAATGAATTGTGATACCAGTGAGGTGGTTAGAAATAGGGTTGCCCATCTTTCTGCCTCAGCCAGACAGAGCTCTTTGCTGAGCTCCAAAATGCACTGGACATATTGCTGCCACAGGACTTTTGCACTGGCTGCCCATCAACCTGGAATGCTCTTTCTCTGTATAACCACAAGCTTGACTTGTTCACCTCCTTCTAGTTTTTGATTGAATATATTATCACCTTGATTATCCTGTTTAAAATTGATGACCCTCTTGAACTCCTGATTCCCTTTACCACATCTCAGAGGTTGGCAAATTATGACCTCTAACCACCTGTTTTTGTAAATAAAGTTTTATCGGAACACAGCCAAACTCATTTGTTGTTGTTGTTGTATTTTACACCTTGAGTATGACTGCTTTTGTCCAACAATGGCAGAGTTGAGAGACAATGTGGCCCACAAAGTCTAAACAATTTACTACCTGGCCCTTTCCAGAAAATTTGCCAACACTGTCCCGTTTCATTTTCTGTTTCGTTTCTAATCTTCTAACGGTATACACATATCTATATATCTATATCCATCTATATCTATCTACATATCTATATCTTATTTTTATTTTATTCTATTTTTTGAGATGGAGGCTTGCTCTGTTGCCCAGACTGGAGTGCAGTGGCACAATCTCAGCTCACTACAACCTTCGCCTCCTAGGTTCAAGTGATTCTCCTGCCTCAGCCTCCTGAGTAGCTGGGATTACAGGCATGTGCCACCAAGCTAATTTTTGTATTTTTAGTAGAGATGGGCTTTCACCATGTTGGCCAGGTTGGTCTTGAACTTCTGACCTCAGGTGATCTGCCCACCTTGGCCTCCCAAAGTGCTGGGATTACAGGCGTGAGACACCACGCCCAGTCCATCTTTTTTTTTTTTTTTTTTTTTTTTAGTTTTGAGATGGAGTCTCCCTCCTCTGTGGCCTAGGCTGGAGTGCAGTGGCGTGATCTTGGCTCACTGCAACCTCCGCCTCCTGAGTTCAAGTGATTCTTCTACCTCAGCCTCCCTGAGAAGCTGAGACTACAGGCATGCGCCACCAAGCCCAGCTAATTTTTTTTTTTTTTGTATTTTTAGTAGAGACGAAGTTTCACCATGTTGGCCAGGCTTGTCTCGAACTCTTGACCTTAGGTGATCCGCCTGCCTCAGCCTCCCAAAGTGCTGGGATTACAGGTATGAACCACTGCGTCCGGCCTGCCCATCTTATTTTTAAAAATCTCCACAAGGGCAGAGATTTTTAATTTTTTTTGTTAGTTCACCAATATATTTAAATATCTAGAACATTGCTCAGTAGATTTTGAATAATGATTTGTTGGATGAACAAATGAATAAGTGAATATAAAGTGTCCCACAAAGATTAGACAGTTAGTTTGATCATTATTATTATTTCAATATAACTGCAACTTATGAAAAGGGGAAGATATCCATTACACCAGTGTATATTCTCAACCTAACACGTAGAAAGTTGTGACTATTGCAAGCTCCTCTCAGCTGCTGCAAGAAGCATGCTGTCACAGGCTTGTCTCTGAGCCTTATATACCTGCTTGCTTCTGCTAGGACACCTACACAGTCCTCAAATAAACACTAGAGGGAAAGGCTTTTTTATGAAAGTAAACATTTTTTGTCATTCTAAAAGTTTTGGCTTTTGTTGGGGAAGTGCTATTTTCATGTTCAGACAGAGGAATGCCTATTTTTACACTACAGCCAGACAAGACTCAACTATTGAGCCAAATGGGCAGGTGTGTTTTCAAACTATGTCTTTATTTCACTTAGAAGAAGACGGGAAGAAAGAAACTCACCTCTTGACCAACGAAATAAAAGGTTCAGCCTTCTAGTTCCTTTCAGCAGCTGGTAAAATTTTTCATATGGGTTACATTTCTCGATCACATAAACAAAAACCAACTTACGTAAATTAGTCTCTTGTCAATATGAAATATCTATGTAGTTGCTGCAAAAACATTAAGGTTGGACAGCGTCTAACTAGAATTCTAAAGTTTTTTTTTTATTTCTGCTGACATTTTGATTGCCACTTCAGTGCTAGTTTTCAAAAGTACAGATATGTCAGCCTCCTTATTATTTTTAGGTGGGTTTTGAGGATAAGAATGAGGAAAGAGTTACATATGGCACAAGTAGGTCACACTCTGAGAGCTGCGCTCAGTTGGGGGTGATTTTTCATTTAGCAAAGTCCGGAGACATTTTTGATGGTCACAACTGGGAAGGTGCTATTGGCAGCTTAGTGGGTAGAGGACAGAGAGGTTGTTAAACAGTCTGCAGTGCCCAGGACGGGCTCTCCCCATCCCCACCCTGCCCCAACCTCCCAACAAATAATTATGCTGTCCAAAATGTCAGTAGTGCCGAGGCTGAAAAATCCTGTCCTGTGATCTAGTTAACATGCTGCCTTTTCTTTCTCAGCCTTTTGCTTTCTTGTTGCCTTGGTGATGTCATTCCTTACAACCTGGGGTTAATAATAGATGCCCATTTCTTCCTTCACTGGGAGGAGATAAAGCATGGTGAGCCATTCAAGCACTAAAAACACCTAAGGAAAAGTGTTATTACTATTCATTAAGAGAGAATTTTGTGTCCCCAAATTTCATGGCTGTATTTCTTCATGATTGCTTAAAAAAAGTTTAAATAATAGAAAGGTGCCTATAATCTATGTGTCATCTGTCCCTTTGTGGGGTTGTAGAGAGAGGGTCACAGAACAGAGGCTGCTGAAATCCACTTTAAAAATCTGCAGCTGATGTGTTTGCTCCTTTTGGTCTTCACTCAAGTAGCTTTTTAGCAGTTTTTCTGAAGGAAATGTTCTCCATCTTAATATAAATATAAATATTACCCTTGAATGTTGAAAGTCATGGCTAAATAATAATACAAAATGAGAACCAAAGGAAAGAATCACTTTACTTAAACATTAATTTGGGCTGGAAAGATAACTTTGTGGTTTTAAACCAGATTCCTGATGTTTTAGGCATCTAAATCCCCAAATTTTTGTCAGAATTAATTGTACTTGTCATTTTTAATTTTATGGAAGTCTTGGGTTCTCGAAGTCCTGGTGCTTCAGGACCCAATTGGCAAGCATGAAGGGCTGGAAAATTCTATTGTTAACTGACAACATATCTTTTCACAGGAGTTTATGCAAGCTAAAAGAATATATCTGAAGACAGGATTATGTGCTTTTCTACAAAGTTCTCTTACAGTTTTAAGGGGAGGTTAGTGATTAGGATACGGCACTGGTTTTTTTGTTGTTGTTGTTTGTTGTTTTCTTTTGAGATAGAGTCTCGCTGTCGCCCAGGCTGGAGTGCAGTGGCACGATCTTGGCTCACTGCAATCTCTGCTTCCTGGGTTCAAGCGATTCTCATCCCTCAACCACCCAAATAGCTGGGATTACAGGCGCATGCCACCATGACTGGCTAATTTTGTATTCTTAGTAGAGATGGGGTTTTGGCGTGTTGGCCAGGCTGGTCTTGAACTCCTGACCTCAGGTGATCTGCCCACCTTGGCCTCCTCCCAAAGTGCTGGGATTACAGGCAGGAGCCACCGCACCTGGCCACAGCACTGGGTTTGAAGGAGATCTTAGAGAATAAGTTGTTCCCCTCAGCAAGTTGGAAACACTTTAGATGTAGGAGATTAACTTGGTTAGGTCGTGGTCCTTCCCATTGTGTTATTTCTTAGATTTTTATATGTTTTCTTAAAAGAGGAGAAATATTCTGTCTATATTAATTAAATCGGGAGAAAATGAAATCTACCTTCTATTTGCACCCAGTTTCACTCAGAGTAACACCCCAAGTCCTCACATTGGTCTCCAAGTTCTTGAGGCTATGGTGCAGTAACTATGCTGACCTCATCTTGCTATTGTCCGCCCACTCACTCACCCTGCTGCAGAATGCTGGCCTTCCTGCAGCTCTTCACATCCTTCAGACACACTCTTGCTGGGGAGCCTTTGTGCCTGCTCCTCCTTCTGCCCGGAATGCTCTTCCCTAGTTTACCTACTTGGCTTACTCTCTCACCAACCTCAAGTCTTTGTTCCAGTTTCTCCTCAATGAGACCTCTCTGCCCACACTATTTAATTCTGAAAACCACAGTTTTTCTTTCTTCCCTTAGGTCTTTTAATCCTTTTTCCCTGCCCATTTTTTTTCACCTTTTTTAAAACATAGAGGCCGGGCATGGTGGCTCACGCCTGTAATCCCAGCACTTTGGGAAGACAAGGGAGGTGGATCACAAGGTCAGGAGATAGAGACCATCCTGGCTAACATGGTGAAATCCTGTCTCTATTAAAAATACAAAATATTAGCCAGGCATGGTGGCGGGTGCCTGTAGTCCCAGCTACTCGGGAGGCTGAGGCAGGAGAATGGCTTGAACCCGGGAGGCAGAGCTTGCAGTGAGCCGAGATCGCGCCACTGCACTCCAGCCTGGGGGACAGAACCAGACTCCGTCTCCAAAAAAAAAAATAAAAAAAAACAAACAAACATAGAATAATGATCTTTTAACAAACTATTTACTCATTTATAATGCACTGTGTTTATTTCCTGCCTGCCCTTGCTAGAATGTAAACTTCTCAAGGGCAGAGATTTTTGTCTGTTTTGTTCACTATTGTGTCTCAAGAGCCTAAAACAGTGCCTGGCTCTGTGTGAAGCCGCACATCATTGTTGAATAAGCAAGTGGGTTGGCTAAGCATAAGCAGGGACAGAAAGGTGTAGTCAGGGCAGAGGCTTTTATGAGGAATTTGTAGCTGTCAAAAGAATAGCTTGAAGGCCAGGTGTGGAGGCTCATGCCTGTAATCCCAGCACTTTGGGAGGCTGAGGCGGGTGAATCTCCTGAGGTCAGGAGTTTGAGACCAGCCTGGCCAACATGGCAAAACTCTGTCTCTATTAAAAACACAAAAAATTAGCTGGGCGTGGTGGTGGGCGCCTGTAATCCCAGCTACTTGGGAGGCTGAGGCAGGAGAATTTTGTGAACCTGGGAGGCAGAGGTTGCAGTGAGCCAAGATTGCACCATTGCACTGCAGCCTGGGGTACAGAGCAAGACTCTGTCTCAGAAAAAAAAAAAAAAAAAAAGAATAGCTTGAAGACACCCACAAAAGTAGGACAGAAGGAAGACAAAATGGAGATGGAGGAAACACATACAGATGATCCTTGACTATGATGGCTCAACTCACAATTTTTCAACTTTATGATAATGTAAAAGCTATATACATTCAGCAGAAACCATGCTTTGAGTACACTTACTGTTCTTTTTTTGACTTTCAGTACAGAGTTCAATAAATTACATGAGAAATTCAACACTTTATTACAAAATAAGCTTTGTGTTAGATGATTTTGCTCAACTGTGGGCTAACATAAGTGTTCTGAGTATGTTTAAGGTGGGTTCAGTTTTCTAAGTGCATTTTTGATTTAGGATATTTTCAGCCTTCAATGGGTTTATCAGGAAGTAACTCCATCATAAATCGAGCAGCATCTGTATTGCCCTTACAATTTTTTCTAGGGTTTACCTTGCTGACAGGTATCTGAGGTATAGGAAAATGCCTGGATATAGGTGCTCAGGGGTGGCTGCTGCTAGTGAATTTTAGGGGAGTGTGTATGTGACAGAGACAAGAGGAAGAAGGGAAGGCATTGCAATGAATATAGCTAAGAAACATCCCATCACTCCCTTGATCTTTCATCCTTCCAACCTTCATGCACTCAACTTTTGTGCTTGTACCTGCAGCACACCATTGGTTTTTATAGTCAGACAAAGATGACAAACATAAGGTATCTCTGGATAGAACCTTAAATACCTCTCAGGGCCGTAATGAGACAAAACAACTTCATTTTTACCAGACACAAGACAAAGATGACTGGCTTATCAGACCAAACAATCTACCTGCTCACCCGTGTGGAACTGTTTTAACTCAATATTCTAGTGTGCTCCTGCTGAATTAGAAGAAAGAATGGAAAAGCTATTGGAAGATGAAAAAGTCATGTTAGTTTAAGCTTTCCCCAACAAACAGCAGATGCTGCTAGTAAGCATCTTTTATGTACGCAGCTCGGAGCCTGAGCTCTGTATTTCTTTGGGGGATAGGAATCAGACTGTCTCTGGGTTTAAATCTTGTTTCCACTACTTACTAGCTGTGTGACTTAAAGAAAGTTATCTGATCTTTTAAATCCCATTTTACCATGTGTAAATAGCACCGTGAGATTATTGTGAAGATGTACGTGTGAAGTGCCTAGCACAGCGCCTTCATAAAGAGCATCTATTAGGCCTGCTCTATAATATAGGCAGTTAGGCTGCCTACTTTTTTTTTTTAGGCGGAATCTCACTCCCATTGCTCAGGCTGCAGTGCAGTGGCATGAACTTGGCTCACTGCAACCTCTGCCTCCTGGGTTCAAGCGATTGTCCTGCCTTAGCCCCCTGAGTAACTGGGACTACATTTGCGCCACCACGCCAGGCTACTTTGTGTATTTTTAGTAGAAACGGGGTTTCACCATGTTGGCCAGGCTGGTCTCAAACTCCTGACCTCAAGTGATCCACCTGCCTCAGCCTCCTAAAGTGCTGGGATTACAGGCATGAGCCACCATGCCCGGCCAGGCTGCCTATCTTAAAATTCTGGTGTTATTCTTCACCTCACTTTGCTTCAGCTTCTGCATTTTCTTTTCTTTTTTCTTTCTTTTTTTAAAAAAATATTTTGTAGAGATGGTGTTTCACCACATTGCCCAGGCTGGTCTCAAACTCTGATCTCAAGCGATCTGCCCACTTCGGTCTCCCAGAGTGTTGGGATTCCAGGCGTGAGCCACTGCACCTGGTTTCAGAGTCCTTATTTTCAAAAGAGGCAAATTAATTACTATGCAGAATTGTTATGAGGATCCAATGAAATTATTTAGGAAAATAAGAAAGACTTGGCATGTGCAAGTGTGCAGTAAAAGACAACCTTTATTACTATTTTTTCTCCTTTTTTTTTTTTTTTTTTTTACTTCGTAAAAAAAATACTGTGGTATGTGATATACATAACAGAAAATTTACCAACTTAACCATTTTAAAATGTATAGCTCAGTGGTATTAAATACATTTACAATGTTCAACCATCACTGCCATCCAACTCTAGGACTCTTTCCAACTTGTAAAACTGAAATTCTGTCAGGGCGTGGTGGCTCAGGCCTGTAATCCCAGCACTTTGGGAGGCCGCGGTAGGTGGATCACTTGAGGTCACGAGTTCGAGACCAGCCTGACCAATATGGTGAAACTCTGTCTTTAATAAAAATACAAAAATTAGCCAGGCATGGTGGTGCACGCCTGTAGTCCCAGCTACTCGGGAGAGACAGGAGAACTGTTTGAACTGGGGAGGCGGAGGTTGCAGTGAACCAAGATTGCGCCACTGCACTCCAGCCTGGGTGACAGAGTGAGACTCCCTCTCAAAAAAAAAAAGAACCAAAAAAACGGAAACTCTATACACATTAAACAATAATACCTCATTCCCCACCCTCCTCCCAGTCCCTGGCAACCATCATTCTCCTTTCTGTCTCTCTGATTTGACCACTACTATAAGTATGTCATATGAGTGGAATCAGTGTTTTTTTGTGACTGGCTTATCTCACTTAGCATAATGTCTTCAAGTTTCATTCATGTTGTTGCACATGCTGGCATTTCCTTCATTTTTAAGGCTGAATAATATTCCATTGTATAAATATCCCATGTGCTTATCTATTCAACTGTTGATGTACATTTGGGTTGCCATTGTGAATAATACAGCTATGAACATGGGCATATAAACATCTCTTTGAGACCCTACTTTCAATTATTTTGGGTGTCTACTCAGAAATGGAATTGTAATCATATTGCAATTTTATCTCTAATTTTTCGAGGGACCACCATACTGTTTTCCCTAGTGGATGTACCTTTTTACATGTATTCCCATCAACAATGTATAAGAGTTCCAATTACTCTACGTTCTTCTCAACACTTGTAATTTTCTGGCTTTTTCTTTTTGGATAGTGGCCATCCTAATAGATGTAAGGTGGTAACTCGTCTTACTCTTTTGTTTTTGAGATGGGGTGTCATTCTTTCATCCAGGCTGCAGCGCAGTGGTGCAATCTTGGCTCACTGCAACCTCGGCTCACTGCAACCTCCACCTCTCAAGCTCAAGCGATCCTCCCACCCCAGCCTCCCGAGTAGCTGGGACCACAGGCTTACACCACCATGCCTGGCTAATTTTTTGTATTTTTGGTAGAGATGGGGTTTCGCCATATTGCCCAGGCTGGTCTTGAATTCCTGAGCTCAAGTGATCCACCTGCCTTGGCCTCCCAAAGGCCTGGGATTATAGGTGTGAGCCACCGTGCCTGGTTGGTTAACTTGTCTTACTTTTATCTACAACTCCAATTCCTACTACTATTGCTATTACTACAACCATGGCTGCTGCTTCTACCACATTTATTAAGCAATGTGAGAAAGTTGAAAAAAATTAAAAACATAAATTTTACTCTCAAGGAGACTTCTGTTTGTTATATTTATTTATTTATTTATTTATTTTGAGACAGAGTCTTGCTCTGTCGCCCAGGCTGGAGTGCAGTGGCGCAATCTCGGCTCACTGCAAGCTCTGCCTCCTGGGTTCACGCCATTCTCCTGCCTCAGCCTCTCCGAGTAGCTGGGACTACAGGCGCCCGCCACCACGCCCGGCTAATTTTTTGTATTTTTAGTAGAGACGGGGTTTCACCGTGGTCTCGATCTCCTGACCTCGTGATCCGCCCGCCTCGGCATCCCAAAGTGCTGGGATTACAAGTGTGAGCCACCACGCCTGGCCTGTTATATTTAAAACCAATTTTCCTCATCTTCCTATCCATATTCCTTTGTTTATCCCTGAAGTGCAATCACTTACCAATAGGAACTGGTGAATGCCATCAGCATACCAGTAAGAGGAGGGAATGTATTTCAGACTCTTGCCTCTAGAAGCAGCCATAGAGTTCCTTAATTGCAAATCAGACAGCACCCTGGATTGCAAAAGTTCCTGTTTTCTACTTCATTTCAATTGTGAACTTGGACTTGGTGATATACTGAAAATAATGGAAGGGATGATGAAGAGCTGGCTATAAATGAGAAAGAACTGGTCATTGTGGGAGAGATGGTGAGTTGTCTACCAGTATCTGTTTTGTCCTTTTTTCTTTAGCATCAAAACTCCTGAGTCATAGCTGGGCATGCTGCTTTCCAGCTGGAGTCTATATTTCCCACATTCACTTGCAGTGGCTGTGCCCTTATGACTAAGTTCTTGGCAGTAGAATAGCAGCAGAAGTGATGTGTGCCAGTTTCATATCATGCCCTTGAAATAAATGAGTAACACAAACTTATTTTCTTTCTTCTTACTGCCCGAGAGGTAGATATGATGGAGGGTTCTGGGGCAGCCATTTTAGAGCCAGCAACGGAAGGTGTGTAATGGACATGGCGGAGATGCCCTCCCACTCTCAGATCGTCTATCTATGGACTGTTAGGTGTGAAAGAGCAAAAAAACTTCTACCTTGTATTAGCCACTGAATTTTGAGATGTCTTAGCTTAATCTATAACAAATACAGACAAATTAACTCAATAAAACTGGCATTCTACTCAACCACAATAATAAAGACAATTTCAAATAGTTTGAATGTAATGCAGACATTTTCAGAAAGGAAATACATTAGCCTTTGAAGTAGACCAATTAAAGTTCAAGAAACCACATGAAGTTTTGAGTTTCCAAGTATTTTCCAAATCTTTTTCTCATAGTTCTTTGTCCCATAATGAAGGTCTAGCTCTAGTGATCAGTGGTGATGCACAGTTATATTTGCAATGTTATCAATTATCAAAGCTCTTTGGGTTTTTGGTTAAATGCTATTTTGTATGATTAGAACTCTAACAAGTAGCAATGTGATTATCTACATAGCCTGTACTTAGGGTTTTAAAATACTCTGTCCATGGATAGAGTGGTGTAGACATCAAAGTATTATAGATCCTAAAATTTAGAGTAAAAACTACCTCTGTGGTCAGTGCAATCACATGCTGGGGACTCCTAAGTCTGATTTACTCAGGACATGTATTGCTTTCACATTTCACAACAAGCTTTAAAAAAATTCCATCTAAGGTTGCAATTGGTTATTTACCAGTTTAGAATTATCCTATAATTTAGAGGTAGTTTTCTGCTCTATGAGAGTGGATCCACAGCATCTGTAGGAAGTCAGCATTTTAAAATATAATCAATGAAAATTAATACACTTGGGAATTAGCATGTTAATGGAACTTGAAAGAAGAAGGCTCATGTTGCAATGTTACCTTTAGAAGAAGGTAAGTAACCCTTTTATAGAAAGGGGATTAATAGTGGGTCTTTTTCTATAGCATGGTCAATGGCCAAAGAATGATTTCACCTCATAGACTGTAATTGTGATTCATTAGGGAATACCTAAAATGAAGGGAGCTTTCTATCCAGCCGGCTTAGCTTCATAAATATGCCTGTAAGAACATCCCACGTCCTGTACTTTCCTTCTGTAAATATTTGCTCTGAGGTTTGTGCTCTTGGGTGATCCACCAAGCCAGAGGAAATGAGTATACCCTTCCCCTGGGCAAGCTTTGTCTGATATAGTTATACTTGATATGCTAGCTTGTAGATACATCTCTTGGGAGTTTGGCATGGCTCAATGCCTGTATATTCTTCTATCTCTAGGTCAATGAATAAAATAGCTTCTAGTCCCTAAAGCTGGGAGCAAATCATCGACCTCAGTGTAAGCCATTCACTGAGACTCAGTTTGAAATAGCCATTCCTGAGCTCAAATTATCACATTTACCTTGTACTAACTTTATGTTTAGGAAGCACTATTTTAATTTAAATAGTTCTCAATTTTAAATTGGGCATACAAAGAAAGGAAAGGTAATGCTCTTAAGTAGCATTGGAAAAAATATTGATAATATTAAATGCTGTTGAGAATGCAGAGATACTTAGATCTCTCATAAATTGGGGCAGCTACTCTGGAAAACAGTTTGGCAGTTTCATATAAAATTAAACATTACGTACCATACATTCTAGCATATGCAGTCTTGGGCATTTATCCTAGAGAAATGAAAACTTATGTTCACACAAAAACCTTTACACAAATATTTTCTGCGGCTTTATTTGCAATAACTCTAGGTGGAAACAACCCAAGTGTCCTTCAAAAGGTGGCTGGATAAAGAAACTGACGTAAATCTATACAATGGAATTCTATGCTGAAATATAAAGGGGTGAAGTATTCATATAGCATGTCAGCTTGGATAGATCTTAAGGGTATTATGCTAAGTGAAAAATGCCAGTCTCGGTGGGTTACATAATGTATGATTCCACGTATATCACATTCTCAAAATGGTAACATTTTTAGAGATCAGGTAGTGGAGACAGATCAGTGGTTGCCAAGGATTAAGGATGGGGATGGAGAGAGGGTGCGGCTATAAAGGGGCATCACAACAGAGCTCCTTCGTGGTGATGGAATCTGTATGTGAGACAACATTTCACAGAACTATGCAAGACAATGACTGCATGTGAAAACCAGTGGAATTTGAGTAGTCTATAGTCTAGTTAGTAGTATTCCTGGTTTTGATAATGCATTATACTTAAGTAAGATGTTACCTTTGGGGGAAACTGGGGGAAGGGCCCGCAGGACTTTCTGTACTGTTTTTGCAATTTTTCTTGAGTATAATTATTTCAACAAGTTAAAAATAATGACTACATTAACACGTAAGCCATGACAGATTTCTTTCTTTCTTTACTGGGGAGCAATGCAATAGGAGGGAAAATGCCAAACTGCAAATTAAAAGAGTTCTGCTTTTATCTGTCTGTCCCTCTGGGAATATTTCTTCTGAAGAAAGATTTCCCAGGATAAAGTTTGAAAAAAACCACTTCTTAAAAGATTGTGGAAATTTCTTGAGACAATAAAAATCAAATCATGTGAAATCATTTAGTTTTTAATCAAGAAAAGGAGTTGTATTTTAGAAGGTGATCTGATATATTATTTGTTACAATCAAGGGTTATACCTTCCAAGGGAAGTAATTACAAATAGCCACATAATTTAGACATGGCATTAGAATTCGTTGGTTTGTTATGAAATCACAGATGCTGATTTAACCCTAGCTAATATACTGTTTGCTGCATTGCAGAGAAATGAAATTGTTAGAGGACTCATCCTAGGAGTCACTTAAAACTGGCAGTTAGCTGGTAGAGTCATGAGTTTTTGATCTGAGATCCAGATAGACAAGACACAGGATTTGTTGCCAAAGTAAACTGCATCTCTAGATACTCAAGCACTATTTATTTGCATTCATAAAATTTTGCTCTCATTCAGATATTTTGAACTGCAGAGCAGTTTGTGGTGGTTGTCCATTGCCTTGTGTAGCATGTATACAATGCTTTGTGTAGCATCTGTGGAGGCAAAGCTTTCTTGATAGGCTCTGCACAAATGGGGTTTGGATGGTTCACTGTCTGTGTCCAGCATATCTATCCAGAGCCCCAATTCGTCTCTCCTTCCGGTGACCGATGCCTGATTACTACTGTGGTACCTAGGCAGGTCCTCCGGGTAATTATAGAGTCGGCCCTGTGGTTGTCTTCCAGGAAATGGCAAGTACCAGTTGCCCTAGTGTGTCCCTGCAGACTTCACTCAAGGGACAACAGGAAACAAATGCCATATAAGGGCATCCTGCGGCAGCTGCTGCTTTTTTGAGGACAATTGGAAGGTAGACAGGTTCTCTTTTGCCATTTCCATTACTGCTTTCTAGATCAATTTTAGCTCATTATTAAGAAAAATGTGTGGATATATGATGATCCTCAAAAGGACCTACATGAACTTTTCTTTAATCTTTTCTTTCTTTTTTTTTTCTTTTTTTTTGAGACAGAGTTTTGCTCTTGTCACCCAGGCTGGAGTGCAATGGCACAATCTCGGCTCACTGCAACCTCCACCTCCCCGGTTCAAGTGATTCTCCTGCCTCAGCCTCGTGAGTAGCTGGAATTACAGGCGCCTGCCACCATGCCCGGCTAATTTTTGTATTTTTAGTAGAGATGGGGTTTCACCATGTTGGCCAGGCTAATCTTGAACTCCTGACCTCAGGCGATCTGCCTCCCTCAGCCTCCCAAAGTGCTGAGATTAGAGGCATGAGCCACCACGCCTGGCTACATGAACTCTTGCGCTAGAGTTTTAGATACTTGCTGTTGACTTTCTTCTATTTACAGTGACTCTGAGAATGTACTTGCAGCTTTTTAAATACTATTAGCTTTCTGCTAAGTCTCCTGGAAAGTCCTTAAAAGAGTTTCTCTGTTTTTATCATTTATTTGAGAGAACAGTAGCTTCATTAGCTTGTAGCCAGAAATAGATTTTAAAGTTATAACTCAATTCCCAGAATTAAATTTATCAGTTGTAGAAATTCAGCTCTGAACCGTTAACTTTTGCTGTATGATGTGAAATGAGAGCAGGAGGGGAAGAAGTATGTTATTGGCAGAAGACAAGTCAGACAGGATCTTCTCAGATATCCTCATAGTCAATTACTCTTGGCAACTTGTTCCATTTTCCTACCATCAGAGGAAGTTGACAGGATGTCGTAACTTGAAAGGAGGCCGTTGTAGGAAAAGCTTTGGAATGCCATGGAATATTATGTGGCCATTAAAAATAACGAATTAGAGGGCATCCAAATAATTTGCAGGAATTTCCATAAATTACTGTTGAATGAGGAAAACAAGAGGCCAAAGAGTGTGATACTGTATGGAGCACTCAGCGCTAGTCTCTCTTGTTCGCAGGTCGTACATTTGGCAGGAGTAGCAGCTAAATTAATATTGATGAATGGGAACCTAGGTTGGACATATGCATAGCCTGTCTCCCTGCCATGATGGCTACTTCATCCACTTGGCTATCTGACTGGGGTTGCTGATGACACAGGCTGACTGATGTGAGCTGGCTGAGTCATTTTGTCTATGACTGGCTGTTTGATGTTTCTTCCATGTTGGCACTCTTTGGTGGGTGTTAACATGTCTCATGAAACTCTTCATTCTTCGTGCTTGTTCTTTAATGTCCAACTGCATGTTTATTTCCAAGATCTCCTTTTTCTAGATTTTCCAATCTTTTCCTTTTTTAAGCCCCTGTGGTAGGTTGAACAGTGTCCCCCAAAATTCATGTCCACCTGAAACCTCAGAATGTGACCTTATTTGAAAATAGTGTCTTTGCAGATGCAATTGGTGAAAAATCTTGAGATGAAACATCTTGGAATCGTCCTGAACATATCTTGACTTGTGTTTTTATAAGAAGAGGAGAGCACAAGAGAGATCCATAGGGAAGAAGGTGATATGACAATAGTGGCAGAGATTGGGATGATGAGTCTGCAAGTCAAGGAACACCAAGAATTGCTGGCAATCACCAGAAGCTAGGAGAGAGGCCCGGATGCATTCTTCCTTGGAGCCTCCAGAAGAACGAACCCTGCTGACAACTTGATTTCAGACTTCTGGCCTCCTAAACCATGAAGGAGTAAATTATTTTTATTTTTTTGTAGACACAGTCTTGCTACATTGCCCAGGCTGATCTTGAACTCCTGGCCTCAAGTGATCCTCCTGTCTTGGCCTCCCAAAGCTCTGGGATTATAGGAGTGAATCACTGTACCCAGCCAAGAGGGAGTAAACTGAAGCTGCTCAATTTGTGGTCATTTCCATGGCAGCTCAATGAAACTAGTATAGTCCCTCACCAGCTGGCCATGAGTTGGCCACTGTCCATAAGTCCATGTATATTCTAATCTTGGATCACTTCCTTTTTTTTACAAAGTGGGTGATCAGGTACCCAGCTTGAAGCTCTAATTATTTGGAAAATTTCTCTTATCACCACCCTTCAAGGCCATCTCTTAAACTTCTATGACAGCAGACGTCTCTGACAATAAATTTAATATATTAAAACTAAAAAGGTCTGAATATTAAAAGATATTTTTAAGGAAGTGGAAAAATAAACTGAGACAAAATATTCATGACACCCTGGCAAAGAATTGATAGCAGTAATATCTAAAGGACCTAAAGGACATCTATAAGCTAATAAAGAATGGCCATACCAGTGATTTAAAAATGGACAAAACCATGAATAGGAAGCTCACAGAAGAGATAAAACATATGGCCAATAAACCTATGAAGAGATACTCAAGTTCATTAGTGATCAGTGAAATGGATAACCAAAAATCAAGATGACGATGAGATACTATTTTAAACATGGTAAATTGGCAAGTTAAAAAAGTCTAATAACACAAAATATTGGGAAGGTTGTGGATCAGTAGATTAGTTTATAGTTTGCTGGTGGGAGTGTACATTGGTTCAACCACTTTAGCAAGCAATTTGACATTATCTCTTAAAGTTGGAGACTCATATATCTATGATGAGTAATTCTACACTGGGCATATACTCAAAAGAAATAATTGCAGGTGTACATTAGGAGACATCTACAAGAATGTCCATGGAAGCATTTCTGTTTGAAATAGCAAAAACTTTGAAAAAAACTTACATGCCTCATGACAGAAGAAGAGATAAATTGTGGTACCTTCATACGATAAAATATCTTACTGGAAAGAAAATGAATATAAATGATGCTAGAAATATAATTTGAATAAAAATTAAGCTCTCAAAAGGTTACATATACTACAAAACTCGTTTTAAAAAGTTACAAACAACTAAAACTACCCAATATGCTTTTAAAGAAATATTTATATTATGGTAAAACTGTAGTTCTAAAAAGCAAAGGGAAGACTATTACAAGTTGCAAGATAGTGGTTACCTCTGGCGGAGGGAGGCAGGGTATGAGATAGGGAAGATAATATTGGAGGATGTTAGAAATTATGAATGTTTTCATTGTCATGCAGGGTGGTGTGTACACAGGTATTTATTGCATAACAAACAAATTGTTCAACAAACAAATAGGTAAATAAATAAATAAATAAAAAGAAGGCCATGCCTGAACCAAGGATGAGACCATGTCATGAACCAAATTTTATGATTAATTAAATTTTAGGCATCCAGCATTAGAAACACAACCACTGGATTTTTGACTGGGCAGAGATGTTTCTGGTTGAACCAGCAATGGAAGCAGGAAGAGCCCTAAACCCGGGGCAGGGGGAGAGACAGGATGGGGTGTGAAAGAGAAAGGAAAGAATCCCCAAGAAAGTCACACAAGTGGCCTAAAGGGAAAGGTTTGTGAGAAATCCCCTGTAGGGGATGGTCCAGGAGCTTGGAAAAGAGAGCTGTCTAGGGGTCCATTTGAAGTTGTTTCCTGTTCTGAGCCTTGGTATAAGTAATCTCCAGTATCCAAAGCCCACAGTAAAACTCTACTACATAGTTAAAATACATAACAAATAGCAAACTCTCTTCATTCAATCACTCGTTCATTATATGCTTATTTATTGGGTTCCTACAGCATGAGGCACGGCATTTAGCAGCAAACAAAACAGACCAAGTCTTTGTTCTCATGGAGTTAATACGTCATTTTCCAGATGACACTAAATGCAATGGCAAACAATTAAGCCGTGTGACAGATTTAGGGAGAGCCGGGAGTGGAGGTGATTTATATCAGTGGTGTTTGGCATGAATGAAGAGAAAGCAAGTGCAGGGATGGCTACCCGTACAGTGGAGTGGGGACAGAGGAAGGGCGATAGATAGTGAGTGGGGATTTGGAATTCTGCGGGAGCAGGGATTTGGCATCTAGGAGAACATAAGTCCTCTTTAGAGCAAACCGTGGGAACATTGGAGAAGGCTCTGAATTTCCCACCATATGCAGAATTTGGCTTGTATTACTTAGTTTGTAAGTTAAAGGCAAAGTTAATTCTAAAAATTGGAGAACTTGGGGCCTTTGCCATTATACTTCTGTTTTTCTACTGTCTTTTGTATCAGTGGTTCTTAATCTAAAGGAGCAGTAGAGAGGAGCATGGGCATTTGTGCTTTGGAAGAGCTTTCCCAGTAATTCTGATATACCTCCTCTTCCTGCTTCCTCCCTGCCCCACGTAACTCATGCCTCCATTGGTAAACATTGCTTATTTACAATAGTCATTCCTGGCTTAATTATCCTACGGTAGCTCAAATAATCGCAGGCTATAATTTTTCCTTAACAAAGTAATAAATAAAATCATTGACAACATATTTAATTAAATATTTAGATTTTTAATTTAAATTTAAACATTTCAAAAGATTGATAACATGTTTAAATTAAAAGCAAACTAGCAGAATATTTATTAGAAAACAGTAGAATTTTTAAATGAAATGCCAGGTTCCTCAATGCCCCACCTTAAGAATCATCGTGTTAGAGTTTGTTTTAAAACCATTTTCTTGATCCTCTTTAACAATGGCTTCATTTTTTATGACAATGTTTGTTTCCAGTATGTTGGAAATGAAACTGGACAAAAACAGTTAGATGAATGCTGAATTAGCATAAAGGTCTCTTTTTTTATTTCATCTGTGTGTTAAGTTAATGTGTTGAATGCTTAGTACATGCCAGGAAATATTTTAAGCATTTTGTGTGTATTATTTAATGTTCACAATATCTCCATGAATTGTATTCATTAATATCCCCACATACAAACAGGGAAACTAAGGTCCAGCTTCCTGAAGCTGGTGAGTACAGTGCTAGACTGTCATCCAGTCCGGCTGTTTCCTGAGCTTGTGGCTTTAACTCATTTGCAATACTATCTCCAGTAAATACCAATGCAAGTAATAGAACAATGTCTCAATATTATCCACCCCATGCATTTCACTTATCTCACTTGTTAAAATGCTTTGAAAAATTTGCTACCTTGAATTTTCAAAGTCTTCGAAGTTCATGATTATCAGCTCATGAATGCTAGAAGAAAAGATGATTCACTGCTGTCCAAATTAAAATGCAGCAGGTTCTAGCTGAAAACAGTCCAGGGTTAGCTGATGACTAAATCTAAATGTCACATAGAATATGCTATTTTATTTTTAGGAGCTCCAGGAAACAAAGATATCCAGGTACAAGCACATTACAAACTCAGTGGGCTTTGCCAGACAGCATAACTTAAGCATTTTATTTTGAGTAGAAAGAACTCACTTTGTGCCCTACAAACGGTCACACAGTTTTCTTTCATACCGTGTTCCTTCGTCTGCGGTTATTATTTCCTTCTAAAGTACACAGATAGAAACCTTTGCTTGCATGAAGAAAACTTTTCCACACTCCTATTTTCTTTCCCCACCACATTCCATAGTAAAATAATATATATTTTTTACATCTCAAGTTACTTGTATCCTTCTATAACTATTTTAGTATTTCCAGGATTTAAAAAACCACACATACACACCCCCCCCACACACATCCCAATCAGTATCTCTTCAAAAAAAGAAAGTTTGTGAGCTCTTAATTTCTCTATTTTGAAGTTGTTTTCCTCAGCTCCGATAACAAAGTTATCCTTAGGGCATAGGGAAGTAGGCTGTTTACAATTAGTTAACACCAGGTCATCCTTTTTTTGACTTAAACCAGTTTTGGGGCATCAGGTATTCTTAACATTGATGCTGTGAAACTTCTAATGACCACAGGATTCAGAATTGGGTTACCCAAGGCAATGTATAAGTTATATATATTGTAGATATTGAAACAAAAGTGGGACGAACACACCAACCTTATGATGCATGGTAACGTACTCCATTCTATTAAAACAATGCTAATTGGGACCTGTTAAGATGATTTCACAACTCAGAATGAGTGATGGCCCACCATCTGAGAAGCACGGGCCCCAAGCACAGCATCTGTGGATGGTGGATGGCGGTTTTCAACCCAGGCTGAATATTAGAATTACTTGTGAAACTTTTTAGTAGTACAGATCTCATAGAGGCCCTATTAGTTAAGAATATCCAGGGAGTCATAAGGAACATTTCTGAAACTTTTCACTTGAGAGATTTGGGAGTACAGTCGGACCCGGGGAGTGACAAGAACAGCAGGTTCATTTGTCACCATGAAGCGAGATAAATGAAATCTGAGGGTGGATCCCGGTTTTGTGGGGCCTGAAGCTCATAAGATTTTGGAGTTCTTTGTAAGAAAAATGATACAAAATTAGGCAAGAAGAGAAATATTTTTTGGTGAATGAGAAAGTAAACCACTACAAATTACAAATTTTAAAAAGCGGACAAATCCAACAAATACAAAAAATTCACAAAAATAAGATTTTTATTAATTGGTTACCTACACAGCTCGTTAAAACTTTCTACTTTACATTTATTAGATTCATGCTTATTTGATTTATATTTAGAGATAATAGAAATAACAGAATGACTATCTGGTCTTTCGTTTAGTATGGTTGATGGAAGCTTATTGTTTATTGATGATAGCTGAGAAATTTCTTCCAGCTTCACAACTTGTTATTGGAAATGTCAAGTGAATTTCTGGACTGTTGTCTGAATTCGTTTGTTAGTGCTCCCATTACAAAATACCACAGACTGGGTGACTTATACAACATGAATTTATTCTCACAAATTCTGGAGTCTGGATGTTCATGATCAAGGTGTCGGCAGGTTTGGTTTTTTCTGAGGACTCTCTCCTTGGCTCACAGAAGGACGTCTTCTTGCTGTGTCTTCACATGGCTGTCCCTCTGTGTGTGTTTGTGTCCTAATCTCCTCTTCTTATAATGACATCTGTTATACTCCATCAGGGCCCATCTTAATGACTCCATTTTAACTTAATTACCTCTTTAAAGATATTTTCTCCAAATACAGTCACATTCTAAAGTACTGAGAAAGGGTTTTATGAATTTTGGGGGGGACACAAATCAGCTTATAACATTGTTAAACTTGGAAAAACATCTTTCAGATACTTTCATATTAAAATTTTTCCTGTGCAGTGATTGATCCTAAATACTCTGAACTATTGACATTTTTACTAATTTGATGGCTAGGTCCTCATTATATTAGTTTATTGCTATCTCTTTGTAGACATCAAAGCAGCAAAAAAGGAACACATTTTCCAATAATTTATTTTCCTTTATTATTTAGATTTTCTTTTTTTTCCCTTTCTTTTGAGATAAAGTTGACGAGGCTGAAGTGCAGTGGTATGATCATGCCTCACTGCAGTCTTGACCTCCTGGGCTCCAGTGATCCTCCCACCTCAGCCTCCTGAGTAGCTGGAACTACAGGTGTGCACCACCAAGCCGGGCTAATTTTTAGTATGTTTTGTAGAGAGAGGGTTTAGCCACGTTGCCTAGGCTGGTCTTGAACTCCTGGACTCAAGTGATCTGCCTGTCTCAGCCTCCCAAATTCCTGGGATTACAGGCATGAATCACCGTGCCTGGCCCATTGTTTAAATTTTCAAAAAATCCAAGCATTTACTTGTTACTTCTATTTGAAATTTGTTACTTTATCTTAATGAATTACTGCTTTTGGTATAATCTAAAAAAAAATTTACAGTTTGTTTCCACAACATTAATTTCAGTTTATTTCATTTTTAATCTTTATTGGTTTTGTTTTATATGTAATTAATTTTTATTTAAAAACTTTCTGCTACTTAATAAATATTTAAATTATAAAAGAAGCTATGCTTTATATAAGACCAAATCAGAAGCTTGTAATTTGTCCCTGTTTTTTAAAGAAAACATTCCTAAACTTCTTGCCAAATTGCAGTTGAGCTTTATTATAATAAGTATGCCATTTTTTATGAGAAAAAAACTTTTTTAACTGTATTTTTTTAATAACTGTATATCCTGACTTATTGGGTATATAATCCTGACAGGACAGAACTTCAGTTTGGACAGGGAAGAGATGAGAACTGAATCTTCACTACATTTCACATGGCTGATGTGGGAAGCATTTGTACAGACTCACTTCTGTTTCCATACATTTCAAACTTTGTTTCTCATTGATTATCCACATGCTTCCAGTGCCAGTTGCCATATGAGATGTTCATTTCTTGAACTGGCTCTGTCCTTGCAACTTCAGGATGCCTGGTGAGTTGACACAGTGGGGGGTAGAAGTATTCCTGGAAGCCGTTTCTACACTGGGACGGTTAACAATGACTTTACTATACATGGAAACGACTGTGAACCACAGAAATATATCTCACTCAACTCAAACTGAAAATGTCCCCATGTCACCTTTCACTTTTGCTATTTTCCAAAAGTGCCTGTGGTTACTCCAGCATCAGTGGACACAGGGGAAGTCAGAGTGGAAAGGGAGAGAGGACTGAATCAATTGTGGCTAAAATAGCCTGCTTTTGAAGATCTCATAAAAACATGACTATCTGAATATACTGCTAGGGCCCTCCCAGAGTTCTGGAAGGGGCCGTACAAGTTGGGGCACGGGGTGCTCTGCATCTTAGCCATTTATGCCTAGTGTTCCATTTTTGGAACGCTAAGCATGTGGGAGTTATTTACATCCTACTGCTCAAGATAATCGCCAGGTCTGATTTTTTCACACACAAAAAATTGCAACCTCCAGCATAGATGGGTTACAGTTCATTATCTTTATGAAAACCTGACCCTGGCGAAATGTCAGGGAGCGCTGTTGTCCCCATACCATAAGTGGTTATTTGAGGTTTCTCTCTAGTACAGTGGTTCCCCAAAGTGTGTCTCCAAATTAGTCCATGATGATTTCAATAATGGAAGAAAAAACAAAATGAAAAAGATAAGGACAGTGTGATACATATGTATCGCATGGGGTTGACAAC
This sequence comes from Hylobates moloch, assembly GCF_009828535.3. Lineage (NCBI taxonomy): Eukaryota > Metazoa > Chordata > Mammalia > Primates > Hylobatidae > Hylobates > Hylobates moloch. The sequence continues at coordinate 45,036,633 of NW_026652277.1, read as the reverse complement.
GGTTCTCCTTGAGAGGGACTGTCATTTCTGAAGGAGAGAATACCCTTCCTATTAATTTGGTGTCAACATATCCTTCCTTATTTGAAATAGTGACACCAGTGGAGAGTAAACTGACAAGCTGGCAACCTTATGCTGGTCTCTCCCCCTTCTGCTTTTACAATCATAGATTCCATTCAGCCTGTTAGTCCCTTTAGGCTGCTATGGCAAAGTACCATAGAGTAGGTGGCTTCTAAGAACAGACATTTCTTTCTTTCTTTTTAAATATTTTTAATTTATTTTATTTTTATTTTCTATTTCCATAGGTTTTTGGGGAACAGGTGGTGCTTTGTTACTTGAGTAAGTTCTTTAGTGGTGATTTCTGAGATTTTGGTGCACCCATCACCCAAGCAGTGTACATTGTACCCAATGTGTAGTCTTATATCCCTCACCCCCACTCACCCTTTCCTCAGAGTCCCCAAAGTCCATCGTGTCATTCTTATGCCTTTGCATCCTCATAGCTTAGCTCCCACTTATGAGTGAGAACATACACTGTTTGTTTTTCTATTCCTGAGTTACTTCACTTAGAACAATGGTCTCCAATTTCATCCAGGTCACTGCGAATGCCATTATTTCAATTACAGACATTTATTTCTCACAGTCCTGGAGGCTAGTAGTCCAAAATCAGGGTGTCAGCACTGTCGGGTTCTGGCGAGGGCCCTTTTCCTGGGTTCTGGCAAGGCCCCATTTCCATTGTTGTGGACTTCTAGCTGTATTCTAACATGGTGGAAGGAGAGGATAAGAGAGATCTCCAGGGTCCCTTTTGTAATCCCATTCACGAAGCCTCCACTCCCATGACCTAGTCACCTCCTAAAGGTCCCACCTCCAGATACCATCACATCAGTGGTTAGGATTTCAACATAGGAATTTTGGGGGAACAAACATTCAGCCCCTAACAAGGAAGAGAGAGAAAATGGAAGATTGCTTGGGACAATTTCTGGCCAGACCCAGAAGTGCATTCATCTCTTTTTTTTTTTTTTTTTTTTTGAGACAGAGTCTTGCTCTGTTGCCCAGGCTGGAGTGTGGTGGCACGATCTCGGCTCACTGCCACCTCTGCCTCCCAGGTTAAAGCAATTCTCTGCCTCAGCCTCCCGAGTAGCTGGGATTACAGATGCCCGCCACCATACTCGGCTAATTTTTTGTATTTTCAGTAGAGACAGGGTTTCACCATGTTGGCCAGGCTGGTCTTGAACTCCTGACCTCATGATCCACCTGACTAGGCCTCCCAAATTGCTGGGATTACAGGTGTGAGCCACCACGCCCAGCCTGTGCGTTCATCTCTTTTGCCTACATTTCTTTGACCAGAACTCAGCCCCATTGTTCCACCCTAGTTGTGTGAACAGCTGAGACATGTGTTCCCAGCAGGAGAATTCATTGGCAAACCACAGCATTACCTCTACCATCTGGACTTTTTCTGGATCCTGATAATGTTTTAAGCAGTAGGAGTAGAATATGATTATTATTTTAGGCCTCTAGTCTATTTTATTACTTTTTACCACATAAAGTGACAACCTCAATACCTAAATTTAGTATTTGCTTTGTATTGTTGTGTAACAAATTATCACAAATGTACACCACCACCCAATTATTATCTCATAGTTCTGTATGTCAGAAGACTGGCATGGTATAGCTGTATTCTCTGCTCAGAGTCTTACGAGTCAGAATCAAGGCATGCTTTTCTGGAGCATCGGGGGAGGAATTCACATCCAAGCTCATTCAGCTTATTGCAGGATTCTGTTCCTTGCTGTGAACCTGGGACTGAGGTTCTGAATTATTTGGCTGTGGCTCTTTCCATCTTCAAGCCAGCAATGGTGTATCAAACCCTTCTCACCTTTGAATCTCTCTGACTTTGTCTTCTGCTTTTAACGGCTCACGTGGTTACCTCGGGCCCACCAAGTACTCCAGGATAATCTTCCTGTTTTAAGGTTTAACTGAGTCATAACCTTAATTACAACTGCAAAGTCCCTTTCACTATGTAAAGTAGCATATTCATGGGTTGTAACGCCAGGTCTAATGTCACTGGGACCAAAATTCTGCCTACTACACCAGGAGTATCTCACGGAGACAGCCTTCCTTCTCTTTTCACTCATTTTCCAACTCTGTCAAGGACCCAATTCTCTAACCTCTTCCAAATGCAGCCAGAAGTACCAAATGTTACCAGTTTTGCTTCTCTGTTTGATTACAGGTGTGTGTGGAAGAGTGGGCTGCTCTGTCTCACCACTGGCTGGGTGGGTGAAGAGGGGACGGGAGCACTGGGGAGGGGTCTGGCACTGTAGGTTGTGGTGGTGAGACACTACTGTGGTTAAGTCTTCCTTCTTTTAAAAATCAACTGTATTATACTATGGGGCTGACACACGTTCTTTAATGCCACTCTCGCTCATATTCTAACCCATTGGACCAAGAAATTAAACAAAAAAGATCTAAAAAGAAAAGCACTCTTTTGCTAACACTAGATAAAAACTGTTTCAGGAATTCTCTCTTTAAAACTCACTTGCTACATACATTCAGATCCCAAGAAGTCTCCAGTAACTTGCAAACCTCACAGTTCAAAGTATTGGATATCATTGGTTTTTCTCCTCTACCCAAATGCAGATATCTGAGAGGGTGCATTGGGGACACGTATCTGACATATTTTGAGGAGAGCTGATTAACAAAATTACAGTGCTCATAGGCAAGAGTAATGTGTTACATGCTTCTTTATAACTCTAAAAAGAAACTGTCATCAGAGTGAGCAGGCAACCTACAGAATGGGAGAAAATTTTTGTAATCTATCCATCTGACAAAGGGCTAATATCCAGAATCTACAAATAACTTAAACACATTTACAAGGAAAAAAAAACCATCAAAAAGTGGGCAAAGGATATGAACAGACACTTCTCAAAAGAAGACATTTATGCAGCCAATAAACATATGAAAAAATGCTCATTGTCACTGGTCATCAGAGAAATGCAAATCAAAACCACAATGAGATACCATCTCACACCGGTTATAATGGTGATCCTATGCAGCCATAAAAAAAGGATGAGTTCATATCCCGTGCAGGGACATGGATGAAGCTAGAAACCATCATTCTCAGCAAACTATCACAAGAACAGAAAACCAAACACTGTATGCTCTCACTCACAAGTGGGAGTTAAACAAGGAGAACACATGGACCTAGGGAGGGAAACATCACATACCAGGACTTGTCAGGGGCTGGGGGGCTAGAGGAGGGATAGCATTAGGAGAAATACCTAATGTAGGTGACGGGTTGATGGGTACAGCAAACCACCATGGCATACGTATAGCTATGTAACAAACCTGCACATCCTGCACATGTACCTCAGAACTTAAAGTATAATAATAATAACAAAAGAGATTTCCAAGTTGCTATAAACTGTAGGGGTGACAAAACTCCACTTCTATTTTCTTAGGGTCTCAACTGGGCTTGAGAATTAAATTGACATAAGACAGATTAACAGGAGAAAAACATACAAATGTATTTAGTACAAACTTTTTGTGGCATTGGAGTCCTCATAAGTAAATAAAAACTTGAAGAAGCAGAGCCAAACACTTACATACTGAATTGGACAAAGAGTAGTAAATTTCAACAATGTGGTAAGGCAAAGGGGCTTGGGCTAGGGTAGTTAGTTGGGTAGAGAAGTGGCTGGGAAGATAAGGATTTGTGTAACAGGGTTTGTTTTGTACAGAGTTCCTTGGCTTCAACTTCCCATCCTTGACCATAAGAATGTTGCTTTCTTTTCTAGTATAGGGAGGACTTTTTTACATGAGAATTTCATCCCTGTTTTTAAGAAATAGCATGAAGGCTAGAGTGATCTTGCATCTGCTGTTTTTTTCTTAAGTGCCTTTAACTTCAATATGTCAGAGCAGCATATTTTGGGGTGGCATATTTTTAACACCTTCAGAACATATTAGCAATTGGCTAAATTCTTGCTGAATGAAAGGATGAATGAATGAATAAAACCTGAAGTGTAGTTCAACCGTTGCAACATTATAAGCAAATGAAATTGAAAAAGACAGACTATGTAATGAGATCAATGTGTGTAAGGAAAGCTATTCATGTCAGAAGAAAGAGCAGGTTCACATCACATATTGCGACTGTGGTTTCAATTGTTATGTCTAAACTCCAGAATGACTTGTTATAAAACTCTGTTTTTTGTGTTCTATGCCTCTAGTTTATGTTTTAAGATGGCATCACACTAACTGCTTCCCATAAAAATAGTATTCTCATAGAAAAACAGTGTTTTCATAGATAGATAATTATAATTGTTTGCATTGTCTTTCAAAACTAGACACACCATTTGAGTCAAAGTTAGAAATTTATGTTAAGAGGTAAATACGGAAAACTAAATCTAACTTTCTGTTACTTTATGTGGCAGGGAGTCTGCTTCTATGCCCTATTGATCAATTCAGTAGAAAAACTTTTGCTGACATAGTGTTGAGTGGCAATGTAACTAACTACCTGAGTTTTTTGTTTTCCACCAAATGGTTTTAAGATTCTAGCAATACAATGAAGATATTTCTATTTTAAAATGGTACACAGGTATTTTGAAACAATTTGAATTTACATAACAGTTGCCAGAACAGGTAAAATAATGCTATACAAATAAATAATAAAAACAAATGAATATTAAAATAATAAATAAATAATAAAAATAAATAAATGGAAGACTGCTATATCTCTTTCACCCAGGTTCCTCAAATGTTAACATTTTATTGCATTTGCTTCGTCATCTACACTCCATTAATCATCAGTCTCTTTCTGAACCTTTGCAGAGTAAGTTGCAGAAATGACGTTCTATGACCCCTGCATATTCCAGTGTGTCATAAAGGTAATGACACTGTCACATAATAGAGCCTATAACTTGTCAAATAAACATGTCAGCATTGATACAACACAACTATCTAATCCAAAGATCCTGTTCAAATCTCACTAAATAGCCCTACAATGTCTCTTTTTCCTTTTTGATTCAGGAGTCTATTCAGGAAAAAGTGTTGCATTTAGTTGTCTTCTCTGTTAAGACACCTCCAAGTTGGAATAGTTCCCACTCTTTATTTGCCTTTCATATGCCCGACAATTTTAAAAAATAGAAGCCTTAGATTCTATAGGATGATCCTCAGCTTTGGTCCATCTGGTGTGTTCTCATGATCAGCCTCAAGAGACTCATTGTTGGCAGGGATACCATGGAAATGATGCTGAACTGTTCTCAGTGCATCATGTCAGGAGGCAGGTGATGCTAACCTATCCTATTGCTAGTGCTGGTAACCTGGATCACTTGCTCACGTTGCTCTCTGCCAGAATTCTCCATCTTAAAGTCACCATTTTTCCCTTTATAATTGAATAGTATTTGGGAGATGTATGGGGGTAGTTATTCTGATACCTCATCTAATCGCCACTCACCAGCTATGGCATCCATTAACAGTTTCTGTCTTGATCAGCCTCCTCTATAGTGGTTGCAGAATGGTTGTTCTCTATTTTTC